>NW_028229893.1:0-50481 GCF_053477565.2 Lygodium microphyllum | reverse complement strand
AAAGGAAATAGAGATTGAAAGCTAAACATTACAGAATGAGCAATTATTTGGTTAATATTTTGGATGCTAAATTGAAGGTAATGGTAAGAGGGTGGGAGTCAAAGTGTATGAGAGGTGAAAATGATAGCTAAAAGTAAAAGTGTGAGGTAAAAAATGAGTTTTTTTGGGCCATACCCTACTTTAGCTTGTTGTGAGGGTAAACTTGAACATGTTACGCCCTTTGAAATGTAAGTTTCTACCTTTGCTTATTTGTATAATTTAACAACTATCTAACACACTTTTGGGTAATAGCTTCTAAATGATCAAGGCCTTGGCCTAGCTAGATTATAGTTTTGATATGGGAGTTTCATGATTTTCACACTATGAATTGAGTTTATCTATGTGCAATAAAGCTAGTCAATTCACTTATACTAGAGTAGATAAAATAATATTTTAGATTGTAGTGAAGCTTTGAAAGAATATTTAATTTGAAAAATGGAAGATTGAGTAGTGAAAGTATTCACTTTACCACCATAAGTTTTCCAAAATGATTTTTCCATATACAACTCCTCTTTGGTAAAATTTTTAATCAAACAATGGGTGTTTTAAAGTATCTCCTAAGGGATGGTTTCATTTTGTAATTAAGCTATTAGTTAGAGGGAAACATATTCAAGGTCATACTCCATCTTTTTCTTATCACCATGATATTTTGTTTGCCATGTTGTGCATTCCTATTGCCAAAATCTACCACCAAATATCATATCATCTCTTCAAGAAGAGTTTTTTAGTCTTTAGTTTTGTTACAATGCAATCCTCATCTTACTCAATTGTACTGTGAAATATTTTCTTATAAGAAAGAAGAAACTTTAAGGCTTGAGAACTTTCTTATGAGCCTTTATTTTTATTAGTTCTTTTATTATTTATATGCTCTTGAAATATATGCACACATGCTCTTCCCATATGACATGCCATGTGAAAGTTACATGTTTCAAGTCTTGAATTTCAAGTTACCTTTCATTGCACCAATGTTATTAAGCTCCTAGGCATGTGCTAGGATAGTGTATTAAGTGATCTATTCCATTAAGTGTGTGGGTAATGAGTGATAGTTAGCTCTAGTTAGCTAGGTCCTTAGCCATTTATCTTGCACTATATTTTTTATGGTCAAATATAGGCTCATGTTTAGGGAGGACTATCTTAATTATATATTGTTGTGCTTGTAATGATTACCCTTTATGTTTATATCTTTGATGTGGAGTTTTTTTCCTCCTTCTTGATTATTTTTATTGCTATCACCAATTGAGACTTTTACATTGTGCTAACTAGTTTTAGTGGAAGTTTCTTCTTCTTGTACACAAGAACTTACCTTGGTTATCCAAAGCAAGTATCCCACTTTCCAAGATATAAAACCTTTCTTGTACTTTAATACCTATATAGAATGGGGCCTTCTAATGCTCAAACATCAAGCTCATGAAGCCTTCCTACCCAATCATGCAACCAACGAGGAATTGAAACTAGAGCCCCACTGATTTCTTGAGTGATTTCCTCACTATCATAAGAGCAATTCGTTTCTCTATCGAGGCCTTATACTATCTCAAACATTGATTAGTTTTAGTTCCTTTGTCAAGAACATGGGTATCACTCAAGTACATTGATTAGTTTTAGATCCTTTGTCAAGAACATTGGTATCACTAGGGCTGTAATGGCATAACGAAGGTCTTGGGAAGGCACCATCACTATCATATTCTTTAATTCACTTGGTTGGAATGCATGGATAGTTAATTAGTATTTACCACTAGTAACTAGATGGTATAAATTAATCCTAATGAGAATTTTAAGTAGTTTTCCTTAATGATTTTGTTTTTAACAATCACCCTTGTAAAAATTCAATTTCCAATAACCATTTACTTTGAAGGATTAATCAACTTTCAGTTTAAGGAAATTCAACTCTCATTTCTAATATTGTATTATTTTTCAAGGTTGTGATGCTTAGCAAATATCTTAGATTCAAAATATGCTAACAACTTTTTGTTTTTCTTACTATAGTTTCTAAAGATGAGTTACTCTTAGCTTGCTAGGGTCAAGGACCTTGGAGCATTCTAAATGATTTTAGCTACTATATTAACCATGGGAGAGTGTCTCGTAAAACTTTTGGTGTCTTTCATGGAGCCATTTGATTGTCACCTTGTAGTGATGTTCCTCAATGTAAGGTCATTTATTTATTTAGGATTAAGTAATTTAGTTTGAGGAGGATAAATCTTGCATGTCATCTCATTAAATTAATTACCTTGTTGATTAAATGCAATGTAGAACAACTCATCTAATTAGTCCAATTGACTTTGGTGGTGGAATGTGGGCCAAAATTTGAATTCCTTATGGAAACACAATAGGATCTATCTTGGTAGGTTCTTTTTGAACATGTCTTATATCAACCCTTGGAAGACCAAGATGGAAAATCCAAAAAATCGAAAGTAAAAGATAGTCCCAAGGCAAGAGGAAGATAAAGGAAAAAGGCACAATAAGGAAAATTTGAAGACACAAAGCACAAGAAAAATCTAAAAGGCATAAAAGAATAAGCTTGCCTTAATATTTTTGCAAAAAAAAGCATGAGGCACCTTGTAATTTATATTGTAAAATAGCAACGGCCTCTCCCCCCCCCCCCCCCCCCCCCCCATGCAAGTTGTAAAGAATGAGAGGCATAGGTTAAGGTCAATGCTAATAGGAGGAGGAAAGAGAGCGGAGGAATGGACAAAGGTTGTGGACCAAAAAGGGGATGGCCACCCATCAATGAGGGGATAGGGAATGTATAAAAGTCAAAATGTGAATGAATAAGCTCATTCTTGGTGTGTGGCCAAAAGTCAAAATGGGATGGCCACCCAAGGAGGGGATAGGAAATATATAAAAGTCAAAATGTGAATGACAAAGCTCATTCTTGGTGTGGCCAAACATGCTCTCTTCTTGCTTCTTGCTCTTGCTTCATTCTTGTGTATGAGAGAGAGAGAGAGAGAGAGAGAGAGAGAGAGAGAGAGAGAGAGAGAGAGAGAGAGAGAGAGAGTGTGTGTGTGTGTGTGTGTGTGTGTGTGTGTGTGTGTGTGAGGGACCATGGAGAAGCTCTTCTCCTCCTCTCTTCATATTCTTCTTCTTCTCTTCTCCTTTCTCATGCATATGGATATGGAGGTCAAAGCTTGAAGCTTGGAGATAGAGCTTGTTTGAAAGTGCATCTTGGATCATGGATCTATCAGTGAATGTGTGAGAGGAGGAAACTCGATTAGATTCAAAGGTAAGCTCACTACATTTGTGTGTGGGAGAGTGCACACACCTATGTGAGAGGTAGCCACGGCTCTTGGATTAAAACACTTGAAGTGGAGTAAGGGAGAAACATCATTCCAAGTGGAGACCAACAACTCCTCTATGGGAAAAGGAAGAAGAGCATAATTTGTGATTTTTGTAAGTAGACTGGGCATATTGAGAAGTTTTTTCATGCTAAGAAAATGTCTCAAAGAGCATATCTTGGTACAGTCAAAGAAGACGAAGACAACAATGTACAAGAATAAGAACAAGAACCCCAAGAACAAAAGGATAGGACTCACCAGTCCCTCTTTTGTAGCTCATTTTCTGATAGACTTTTTAAAGTTTAAAATGTGGACTTGCCTAATGTTCCCACCATAAGCTCCTATACTCCTCATGTAACCTCTACACACTATAGCCTCTACACACTTAGTGAGGCCTTGTAACAGCCTCTACCTTTGTATGGTTGGTTCTTTCCATGTCTACACTTAGCAGGTTCTACTCATGACAGCCTCTGTATACTCAGTGTCTTTCTTGGTTGTGATTGAGGAGGGGTGTTGAGAAATGTGCAATCACATCCACCATAATCTCTTTGTAAGGAACAAACAAGGCAAAGAAACACATTGCAAATAAAGCCTTAGACTAGGTCATGTATGCATGGTTTATTAAAACCACAGTTGGTGAATACCATAGTCACTTTCCACCTTTCCTCACCTACCAATACCACCTACTGTAAGCCTATAAAAGGCACTTCTCCCCACACTCATTCTGTCAGTCATTCTCATCAATTGTACTTGCATTATGCTTGGATAATATTAGTTGTTCTTCTTTGTCAATGCTTATGTCTCATTATGATTGTCTATTTGCTCATCAGTGATCTCCCTTAGCATGCATCCTCAATATTTTAATATTCTCGTGCTACTAGACCCTCTTAATTTTAGACAACAATGTACCCTACATGCTATGCATCATAATGTTGAGATATCGAGCTCCACTCGTGATATGCCAGGGTGACCGTTGTGTGTTTATGTCACCGACTTGTCAGTTGCAGATGCGGTTGGTACACCGCCCATGAATAATAGCTAGATGACAGCTATCCTTATCTACTCTAGTTCGTGGCTCAGTTAGTATGCCACCTTAGTTAGTTGAGTTTGGTTTGAGACCCATATATAGGGTTCTTCTATTTCTATGTACGAGAGTTCTTTTTGGCTTACACAACTAAGAAGACGAAAACTGTGTTCAGCCTCCACCTTTGTGTGTATTCCCCCATTGTGCAAGCAAGAAAGCTACAAGTGAGACTCCTTCCTTCTCTCCCACAATCTTAACATGGTATCAGAGCCTTGTTCGTGGTAAGGAGCTTAAGAAAGCAAGCCAAGTTCGCGATGTTCTGGTAAGCGGACCAATGTTGCTTTCATTTTTCTATTTTTGGGAGCAAGTCTCTGCAGGTAGCACAGCCGGAAAGTGCAAGAGTGCATTGTCTAAGATTGAGACACCCCTTGCGGTGTAGCAAGAGGGCAGTATATGTTGCGGATAAGGGCTTTAGCCCTTGGTTACTCTGTTTTTTTTATTTGAGGCCATTTCGGGGCCTGTTTTGGAGACGGAAGTTTTCTGCACGCACTCAGGAAAAGGCCCTGTTTTAGGCTGTGCGACCACTGTTCTACAGGTTGGTGAAAAGTTAATGTAGAAATTGCATCGTATGCCTGTGCGCAAAGACATTGGGAGTTACAGAATCATCCTTGTTGCCTGTTGATGCAAAATCGTCACTAGGAAGTGACTATGTGGTCAAATACCACTTTTGTCAGTTTTGTAGATTTGCCCTTGTGAGGCTGAAGCTGTGTTCTTTGCAGTGATAGAATTTTTTGCAATGTTCTGTAATGGCGTATTATTCTCTTTCACAGATTGTCACTGAAAAGCTTGACAAGAACAACTTCCAAGCATGGAAGTTCAGAATGACAAATTTCCTTATGGGAAAAGGATATTGGGAATTCGTTGCAGGAAATGAAGAAGAACCAGTTCTTCCTGATGTTCCCAATCAACAGCAAATGCAGGCATTTAAAGCATGGCATGAGAGAGCCAGGAAAGTTATGTACTGGCTGTCTATGAGCATTTCAAACTCTATGATTGTGCATATTCAAGATGCAAGTACACCAAAGGAGGCATGGGATACTTTGTCAAAAATGTATAGCACAAATACACAAGCCAGGAAAATGCAGCTCAAGCAAGAGTTGCACAATGTGCAAAGAGAAAGTATGAGCATCAATGACTACCACATGAAGGTGAAGAAGATTGCAAATGCACTTGCTTCCATTGGGTCGCTAGTGGAAGATGATGATTTAGTTTCTGTGACCTTGAATGGTCTAGGAAAGGATTATGCAGAGTTCCGAACATCCATTTCCGTCCATGAAAGATTTCCTGATTTTGAGGAGTTGATTGCTCTTCTAATTTCTGAGGAGCAAAGAAATGGTGGTGCGTCTTCTTCAGGAGGAACTTCAAAAGAAGATGTCTTCTACTCAAATGCTGGAAGAGGTAGAGGTAGAGGAAGAGGAGGCCGATCTGGAGGCCGTGGTAGAAATCAAAATATGCAGCAAACTCAAGAAAACCAGTCCTATGGAGGAGGACGTGGTAACTCTAGAGGCAGGGGGAGCCAAAGAGGTCGTGGTGGATGGCAAAGAGGCCAAAATGGAAACAGCAATGTTGAATGCTACTATTGTGGTAAAATGGGTTATATGGCTAAAGACTGCTATAAAAAGCAAAATGACATCATGAATGGAAAATTGCAATAAGGAAATTATGCATCTTCTAGTAGACAGGGTGATGACAGAAATAAGCATTTGTTTATGGTGCAGCACATGACCAATTCTGTGACAAGTGCAGAAGAAAGCAACGATGTGTGGTATGTTGACTCATGTGCATCAAACCACATGACAGGTCATGCAGAATGCAGGATGCAAGGAAAATGGAAAAACCAGGATTTGTGGAGACTGGTGATGATACTGCACATCCTATTGTGCAGATTGGAAAAATTCCTTTGTCTATGCAGAATGGGAAAAAGAAATACCTATCGGATGTATTTCATGTCTCGAATATCACCAGAACTTGGTTTCTGTTGGTCAAATGGTTGAGCAAGGCTTGCAGGTCAGTTTTAATTCTCATGGATGCTTTGTTGAGGATATGAAAAATAAAGGTCGCTTGATAGCAAAAGGAAAGAAGAAGGGCAGAATGTTTACACTGCATGCAGACATGCCTGAATTGAGTGCAGCAATGTTTGCACATGGGACCGGTGTAGTTGCGGATATTGATCTCTGACATAAACGCATTGGTCATGTTAATGTACAACGACTTAAATCAATGCAAGCCCAAAATATTGTTGTAGGATTGCCTAAATTCAAGGTTGCAGAAATGCATAAGATATGTGAAGCCTGTCAATTTGGAAAACAAGCAAGGAAACCATTTCCTAGACATGTTCAAGAGAGTAAGAAGCCATTGGAATTAATCCACTCTGATGTGTGGACTACTAAAGCTGCATCTCTTGGAGGCTGTCATTATTTTGTCACTTTTATTGAGGACTATAGCGGAAAAGTTTGGGTGTATTTTATGAAAAAGAAAAGTGAAGTTTTTGGGCATTTCAAAACTCTTAAAGCTATGGTTGAAAAAGAAGTAGGCCTATAAATAAAATGCCTAAGGTCAGATGGAGGGGGAGAGTACCTCTCAAATGAGTTTGCAAGGTTCTTGCAGGAGCATGGCATAAAGCAGCAATATTCACGTAGTCATACTCCACAACAAAATGGAATTGCAGTAAGAAAAAACAAGCATATTGGAGAGGTATCTCGTGCCATGCTCAATGAAAAAGACTTGCCAGATTTTTACTGGGCTGAGGCAATTGCTACAGCAATCTACATAAGGAACATGACTCCCATTGTAGCAATACATGGCATGAACCCAGACGAGAGGTATACTGGTAGGAAACCAGATATTTCTCATTTGAAAATTTTTGGTTGCATTGCCTATGTTCATGTGCCAGATGAGTTGAGATCCAAGTTGGATCCAAAAGCTGAGAAGTGCATCTTTATTGGTTACTCTCTGCAGCAAAAAGGGTATAGATGCTATAACCCTTCTACTCGTAAGTTTACAGTAAGCAGAGATGTTGTTTTTAATGAGATGAGGAGCCGGTATAAACCAGTAAATGTGATTGATAATGTAGATGCATAAAATGGTAATGCTGCATAGAATTCACAGCAGCAATCACAAGATATTAGTGGACCACGAGCGTCCTCTAGCAGTGGTTCACATTCTTCGCCATGGACAGGCAGATTGAGATCTGGAGAATCTTCTCAAAGCAATGTAGATAGTGGTATGCATGTATCACGAAAAGGAAAAGAGAAGGTAGATCAGCCCATGTTTGATGTGAATGCAGGCCACTCTTATATGGATGGTGAATCCAGTGGCTCAGAACAGAGCATTGATGATGAGTTGGGTATTCCTTCTATTGTTACACCTGGAGTAAGAAAGACCATGGATGTTTTGAGAGTATATGGGAGTGAACCTACTTTGCGCAGGTCTACCAGAGCTAGGTATCCTGTGGATAGGCTAAAATATGATGGATTTACAGCCATTCACTATGCCTATATGGTCAAAGTGATACAGGAACTAGAACCCACTTCTTTTGAGCAAGCCATGGGAAAAGAAAAATGGGAGAAAGCCATGGATGAAGAAATGGATGCCTTGGAAGCAAATGCTACATGGGAATTGATACCTTTGCCTAAAGATAAGAATGCAATTGGTTGTAAGTGGGTTTATAAGGTGATGCACAATGCAGATGGTTTTGTGAACAGGTACAAGGCAAGATTAGTAGTCAAGGGGTATGCACAAACATATGGCATTGATTATGAAGAAACATTCAATCCGGTTGCAAGGATGGCAACCATAAGAGCAGTCATTTCTATGGCTGCATCAAAGGGATGGTCTTTACATCAGATGGATGTAAAGAATGCCTTCTTGCATGGTGATTTGCAAGAAGCGGTCTATATGGAGCAGCCACCAGGTTATGTGCATGCTGTTCATCCTGAGTTTGTTTGCAGGTTGAAGAAAGCCTTGTATGGCTTGAAGCAAGCACCTAGAGCATGGTCTGACAAGATAGGGCAGTATCTTATCACTATTGGCTTTCAGATTTCCAAGGCAGATTTCTCACTTTATGTGAGAAAAACAGAGAAAGATATGATGTTGCTTGTCATTTATGTTAATGATTTGATTATCACAGGTGATGATGAAGATATTCTTCATGTGAAAATGCTATTGAAGCAGAAGTTTGAGATGAAGGATTTGGGAGAGCTGCGTTATTTCTTGGGCATTGAGGTGATTAGATCACCAAGTGGGATATGGCTCTTGCAGAGGCAATATGGATTGGACATGCTATCCAAATATGGGATGACAGGCTGTAAGCCTATTTCAGTTCCTTTGGAGCAGAATGTGAAGCTGAGCCCAGATGCAGGTGAGCTTCTGGAAGACCCTACTATGTACAGACGCATAGTAGGAAGTTTGATTTATATGACTATTACCAGGCCAGATTTGAGCTATGCTGTTGGATTTGTAAGTCAGTTTATGCAGGCTCCAAGGAAACCGCATTTGGATGCGGCTAGACGCATACTCAGGTATGTGAAGTCCACATTGTAGTATGGACTACTTTATAAGATTGGGGTTCAGATACAGTTGCATGGATACACTGATGCTGATTGGGCTGGTAGTATTTGTGATAGACGATCTACCAGTGGATATGTGTTCTCTTTTGGGAGTGCTGCAGTCACTTGGAGCAGCAAGAAATAGCCTACAATTGCCTTCTCGAGCATAGAGGCTAAGTACAGGGGTGCAGCAATGGCTGCATGTGAGGTAGTTTGGTTGCATAAACTACTTTATGATATGCATCAGCCTACAGATGGGCAAGTTGTCATTTATTGTGACAACATGAGCAGTATACACTTGGCAAATAACCCAGTCTATCATGCTAGAACAAAGCACATTGAGGTGCATTATCACTATGTGCGGGAGAGGGTTTTTACTAGGTCTTGTTGATCTAGTTTATGTCAGCATAGAGGATCAAGTAGCTGACATATTCACGAAGGCATTGGGCACAGAGAAGCTGCGCAAGTTTAGAGACCTGCTTGGTGTGCAGGAATTGGGATTGAGCTCGAGGGGGAGTGTTGAGATATCGAGCTCCACTCGTGATATGCCAGGGTGATCGTTGTGCATTTATGTCACCGACTTGTCAGTTGCAGATGCGGTTGGTACAGCGCCCATGAATTATAGCTAGATGACAGCTATCCTTATCTACTCTAGTTCATGGCTCAGTTAGTATGCCACCTTAGTTAGTTGAGTTTGGTTTGAGACCCATATATAGGATTCTTCTATTTCTATGTACGAGAGTTCTTTTTGGCTTACACAATTAAGAAGAGGAAAACTGTGTTCAGCTTCCACCTTTGTGTATATTTCCCCATTGTGCAAGCAAGAAAGCTACAAGGGAGACTCCTTCCTTCTCTCCCACAATCTTGACACATAAAACATCATAATTCAACATATTTTAATAAACACTCAATAACCCCCTCCTCCCTACTACTTTTAGTTATGCATTCGGTGGTAGGTTTAAGGCATATTTTTCATGTATTTTCTTTCATGAAAGCAATAAAAACCCACTTTAACGTAGAGATATGGCTGCATTGAGGCTAAACCTCATGATTCAGTTCTATCACACATTCACAAACATAAATCTTATGTTTCCTTATTTTTTGGATGCGAAAAAATCTTTTTTTCCTTTTTTTTAATTTTTGCTATTTATTTATAGATAATTATTAATATTTACTGGTTTACTAGTTTAGATTGATTGATCTTACTTAGAATGATTTCTTTATCATATTTCAACCCATAGGAACAAGCATGACAAAAACCCAAAAAAACACATAACTCCCCTTAAACGGCATAGTTTCGGGTTTTACGTATTTAGCATAAAATCATTGTATGACTCATTTTTCTTGATTGCTTCAATATGGTTGATAAATCGAAACATTTGCAACCAAATACAATCATTTTCAACAATTTTCAACCAAAATTCATCATAAAACAATGAAATTGATGACTTACTCATGAAATCGCACCTTATGACACGTATTTCGAATTTGGAGGCTAATGGCACTCCCCAATAGCTGTTAATGATCCATCCAACCCCAATCTACGTCCCTTTGCTCTCCCGCATCATCCCATGATCAAAATCTTTCATCTCAGCCCACCCCCTTCTCTCATATACTAATCCATAGAAATATACAACAAGAAGAGAGAGGAGAGAGGAGAGAGGAGAGAGAATAGAGGAGAGAGAGGAGAGAAGAGAGGAGAGAGAATGACTAAAATCAAATCTCTTCATTCATTGCATCTTTTTTTATCTATTCGAAGCAATAGATGGGGAAGAATTCGAAGATCCTACTACCCTGAGCATTCCTCTGATGATCAATAGTCAGAAAATCATTTAAAAATGGCAAATTTGGGGGCATTTTAAAAAAACACCCCCCCCCCCCCCCCAACGTTTCATGAAATCTTGACTTTTCATTCTTCCCACTAAACTAAGGTTATTAAGCTTGACCACAAAACTAGTTCAAAGTTTTCCATGTTCACACTTGGCAAAGTGGTTTTTTGGTTAAACGGTGGCCCGAATGAACTCCAATTCGAGATCTGATTGGATGATTGGCTTCGTGGCATCAAAATTTATAAGCTTAGTCACCATCATGTACTTTTTGGCTCCCGGATCACATAGTTGCTTTATAATGCTAAACCTTGCAGGGATTAAATAATGGGGGTCAAACGGACTCTGATCGATGAACCGAGACTTGTGTTAAGTTCCTAGCATTGAACTCCATCTAGGAAAACTCCATCTCATTTATCTCTGCAACCATTTCATTTTTCATGAAAATTTGGTCTTTTATGCCTCCCAAGCTCTTTTTTGCTTCAAAGAAGGCTCTAAAAATCGCGAGGATTAAATGGGGAGTCAAACAGTGACTCCAATCGACATACCGAGACTTGCATTGGGTTCTTGTTGTTGAGTTAGCTGCAATGGAGCTTCTGTGTAGAGATGCAGGTTGAGAGAGAGAAGAGACAGAGATACAAGATTTGTGGTATTGAAAAGTGTACCTCAATAATGATTTTAGATAGGTATATGTACTATGTACAACCTGGCCCTTACGGGCAGACTTGGGCACTACCCTTTATTCCAACAACCTCCCCCCTAAAGGAAATGTGCCCAAAGGTAGAGGAAAAGAATCGCCTAAGTCTAAGTATGTACAAAGCTGAAGAGACTATACATATCCAATACCCATCATCTGCCAGCAATGGGCAAACCTCTCTGTTGGAAGATCTTTCATGAGAAGGTCTGCAGGGTTATCATCAATGTGCACCTTGACCAACTCAATGCACTTGCTATCAAGTATCTCTCTGATGAAATGATACTTCACATGTATGTGTTTTGTCTTTGCATGAAAGACGAGGTTCTGTGCTAACATGATAGCACTCTAACTATCACAGTGGAGAATAGGAACCTCAGTAATCCCAAGCTTAGCAACCAAACGTGACAGCCATAAGGCCTCTTTGCATGCCTTAGTGGTGGTAGCCACATACTCTGCCTCCATAGTAGACAGTGCAACAGACTTCTACAGCCTAGATATCCAAGAGACAGATCCCTTGTGAAGGTAAACACATACCCTGTAGTGGACTTCCTGCAGTCCACATGTCCAGCATAGTCGACATCCGTAAAGCCAAATACAGATGCCTTCTGCTTACCAAAGCAAATGCACAAATCCTTTGTGCCTTTGAGGTATCTCATAATACCTTTCACTGCTTCCCAATGCTTCTTGCCAGGGTTTTCCATGTACTTGATAACCACTCCCACTACAAAGGCAATGTCAGAACGTGTAGCAACCATAGCATACATCAAACTGCCAATGGCCGAAGCATACAAAATCTTGGCCATTTCAACCTTTTCATCATCAGATGTAGGGATACCCTCTGCACTGAGTTTCACATATGGAGGCAACGGAACTCCAGTTGCTTTCCCCTCTCCATATTGAAACACTGCAAAATCTTGGATACATGCTCCTACTGAGATAGATAGAGTAACCCCTTTGATCTATCTCTAAGTATCCACATCCCAAGAATGTGATTTCCGAAGCATACAAAATCTTGGCCATTTCAACCTTTTCATCATCAGATGTAGGGCTACCCTCTGCACTGAGTTTCACATATGGAGGCAATGGAACTCCAGTTGCTTTCCCCCCTCCATATTGAAACACTGCAAAATCTTGGATACATTCTCCTACTGAGATAGATAGAGTAACCCCTTCGATCTATCTCTAAGTATCCACATCCCAAGAACGTGATTTGCATCACCGAGATCCTTCATGTTAAAGCTGCCATGAAGACTTTGCTTCAATGAATCCAAGGCATGAGTATCCTTGCCAGCAATCAACATGTCATCAACATATATAGAACCAAGATAATTAGGCTGCCATCTACTGCCTTCCTTGGTGTACAAGCAGTGATTAATTTGACTTCTCTAAAAGCCCTAAGACTGCATGAAAGTATCAAACTTATGATACCATTCCCTTGGTGCCTGTTTCAGCCCATACAAACTCTGTTTCAGTTTACAGACCATCGTCTCTTTGCCTTTAGCAAAAAACCTTCAAGTTGCTGCATACATATGTCCTCATGCAGATCACCATGTAAGAATACAATCTTTACATCCATCTGTATGAGCTCCATATCTTCAATTGCAACCAAGCCCAAAAATTTTCTTAGAGTAGTCATCTTGACTACCAGAGTCAATATCTCCTCAAAGTCAATTCCATGTTCCTGCTCATATCCCTTTGCAACTAACCCTACTTTGTACTTTGGCAAAGAACCAAAAGTGACCTTCATCTTGTAAACCCACTTGCATGGAATAGTTTTCTGCCCTTTAGTTAGTTGCACCAAGTCCCAAGTAGCATTCTTTTCAAGATATTCCATCTCTAACAGCATGGCCTTGAACCACTTCTTGCTATCCAACCTAGTCATTGCTTCCTTGAAGCATGACGCTCACCATAGTCAGTAACCATGACATAATCTACAGTATACTTCGCACCAAGAACAAACATATCTGGCTACCTTGAAGGTCAAGTTGACCTATGCAGCAAAGGTTCTACATTTGCTGGCTGCTAGGCTTGCAAATCTGCATTTATATGTTATTGTCCTGAAATATAGGCCTGCAATTCTGTATGTATAGGTTGCTATCCTGAAATTCCAACATGTTGTCCTAACAGTTCAGACTATTCTAACTGCATGTTTTCAGGCTGAAACTGTGGTGTATCAAGGGAAATGGTCATTTCCAGCACCATTTCTTCATTTTCAGGAGTATTTACAGCAGGTATATGCTATTGTCCACTGGGCATAAATGGTTGTCTAAAAGGTACATCCTCCCTGAAAACAACTCTCTTGACTTCCTCAATCTTCTCAAGCTGCTTATGCATGTGATCTTCATGGAAGATGACATCATTGCTGTGTACTATCTTTCTTTTCTCGGGATCCCAAAGTCTACCACACATCTAACCCTTGTCACCGTATCCTAGGAATATGCATTTACAGAACTTTGGTTACAGTTTGTTGCTCTCTTCTTTCGGTATGTGCACAAAACAAAAGCCTCGCAACCAAACACTCGCAAATGAGCATATGAAGGTGGCTTTCCTGGCCACTCTTCATGAAGGACTCTCCCCCCCAAAGACCTATTCGGTAACCTATTAACCAGATGAATGGCTATCATAATAGTCTCTGCCCAAAAGCCATGGGGTAATGTAGCAATGAGACAGCATCATATGGACCTTATCCTATATGGTCCAATTCATGCACTCTTTGCAACTCCATTTTGGGGTGGATTATGAGGGGTAGTGAGCTCTCTCTTTATCCCCTTGCTATCACAAAATGCCTAAAAGGCTTTGGACGCATACTCCCCACCGTTGTCAAAGCGAAGACACTTAAGTGTCGTATCAGTCTGGTTCTCAACCAATGCCAATAATTTTTAAAACTTGTCAAGCACTTCATCCTTGCTACGAATAGGGTATACCCATACCTTCTGTGTAGCATCATCGACAAATGTGACAAAGTATTTCTTTCCTCCTAGAGATAACCCTGGCATTTGACATACATCAAAATGTACTAACTCTAGAGGTAAAGATTTCAATGAAAGAGACTCTTTATGAGATGTGTGTGCATGCTTACCATAAACACAATGATCATAGTGCACAAAATTAGCATAATGTAGATAAGGCACAAGTAACCCAAACGAGAAAGTACTTTCATTCTTGTTTGACTCATGTGTCCCAACTGGCCATGCCACAAGGAAACACTTGGCTACTCAATCATAGCAACAACATGGTCACACACACTAGATACATGGAGAGGATACAAAGTATCCCTCTTTGAGCCTCTAGCAATAACCATAGATCCTCTACAAATTTTCCATTTTCCATCGCCAAAGGTGGTATGAAATCCATCGTCATCTAGCTGTCCA
This sequence comes from Lygodium microphyllum, assembly GCF_053477565.2. NCBI lineage: Eukaryota > Viridiplantae > Streptophyta > Polypodiopsida > Schizaeales > Lygodiaceae > Lygodium > Lygodium microphyllum. The sequence continues at coordinate 35,648 of NW_028229893.1, read as the reverse complement.
ATACTAATCAAGCTCTTCTTAAGCTGAGGTGCATGCCTTACATTCTGAAGAGTGAAGACAAATCCATGCTGAAACTATAGTTGCACACTGCCAATGCCTGCAATGTCACATGCATAATTGTCCTCAAGATGGATAACACCATGTTGACCTCATGTATAGTTTGTAAACCACTCACAATGAGGGGTGACATGAAAAGAGGGACCTGATTCCAAAATCCAAGTGTGCATGTCATCATCTATATCAACTATCAAATCATGTGCGATGAAACATGAAGAGACAAAGAGTAAATCATTCCCACTGTCACTCTGATGGCTGACTACATTCACCTCTTCAATCCTTACACTGCTCTTCTTAGCAGACTGACTCTCTTTCTTCTCTTCTTTGCTATCATTCATCTTCTTTTTTGAGAATAGCAAATGATGCTTGCCCATAGAGGCTAGATGTATGCCCTGAAGAGGCTAGAAGATAGACAAATGATGTATGCTTTAGGAAGAGGTGTTCAGAACCCCATAAGCCCAATGAGGAAGAGTGGTACTATCCAAAAGCTATATAAGCATGTACTTGACACTCATTTCAATATATAGTACTATCATTCTGCGTCACTCAAGATTTTTTTATGAGTCCAAGTTAATCTATCTTGGAACCTAATTCACTTGAGTTACAATTCTTTTTCTCAATCATGTTTTATGTTTATAGCCTCCGTCCGCCATAGCTAGCATAGCTCTCAATCTATGTTTCTCAACATGGTATCGAAGCCATGGTTGAGCTAGGTAGCTGGTGGTGTGATATCTTCTTCTTTGCAAGCTCTACAATTTTTCCCTCTTTCATTCTTCTCCTTGTACAAGTCCACTTTCATTCCAATCTCTCTCTTTTCAAGCGAACGCATGCTAGCTATTTGTGTCTGAAGATGTTGAGATACGGTTCCTTACCACACCATTCCCACTCCTCTCACGGGCTCACTCTCAACTTGGACCTCTTTAGAATAGAGACATACCTTTGATGGCCTTCTACACAGATTGTAAACCACCCTAACAGAGGCTCCAAGTCAAGCTCCCCTCAACCAAGCTCCTATGTTGTCTGCTTCAAGCAAGGATAAGCTTGCCAAGCTGTGAATACTGGAAGAATTGTTAATGGAGAATGCCTCATGATTAGCATCCACTGTCATCTCTACATCATGACAAGCTGGCATGGATATCCTTGTAGCATGATAGGTGGCCCCTCAATGCACAAGTGTAGTCTGCCGTTCAATCACAATGGTAAGCTGCAACATGATCAAACCAATTCTACTTCTAATCGTGAAGATGATGGAGCTGGTCATGGACCACATAGACAATCAGATTTTGCCGCATTGGTCAACTTGATGTCTGCACAAGCACGAAATTCAAGCTCCTTGCTTGAAGGCTTGAAGTCATCATCTCATAGAAATGCCACGATTGCTTCATGTTCGGAGGACATAGCCTCTACACCCTCTGTGCACGCACGCAATGCGGGCATCTTTCACAAAAGTTTGAAATCAATGTCAAGGTGGAAGGGTATGGCAAGATCACATGCTAATGGGATGGTTTCTGTAATCTAGGGGAAAACCTTAAAAATCAATGTAACATTTGAAAGGGATGATGCAATTTCTAAAAATGATAATGGAAGTCAAGCCACCCTTATATTTGAGAAGAACAATGGAATACATAAACATGATCACACAAGCCAAACCACTCTTACATCCCAACAAGAGCATGACAACAACTGCAAGTCTACTAATGCATTTGAGAATGATCTGAATAAAGGTGTTGATAAATGGCTGAGATCTCATGAGACCATAGAATATGCACCTTCCAAATATATGCAAAAAACCACTTCTCAATGGCCAAGATGTACTCTTGGCTCTTCAAAAGGCGTCTTTGTAAAAAGCTAAGCAAAAGAAGAAGAATCACAAAGGCTCTAACATGGTTGAAACATTGAAAGATGCAACTATCTCACTAAATAGAGTGGATTGGACTAGGGCAAGGCCTATTACCATAAAGGTAGAGTGGGCTTCGCATATTGAGGACCTTGAAAGACAGCATGCCAACATGACGTGGTACAAGAAGACTGGAGCAAAAATTCAAGTAGCATGCACCAACAAAAGGGACAAAGAGCATAACCAAGGAAAAGAGCATTAAGACAAAGAAAACGAAGAAGACCAAGAAGATCAAGAAAAACAAAGGATGCCAAAGAAGCAAGAAGAAGATAAAGAAATTTTCGTTGCTGACAGCAAAGAATTTTTCCCATAAGTGGATCTTTATTTCCCGTAGTGGATCTTGTTTCCCATAGTGGATGTAAAAGCCCTTACCAAAGATGTAAAGTTTCTAGAGAATAGCAAATGATACTTTCCCATAGAGGCTAGATGTATGCCCTGAAGTGACTAGAAGATAGAAAAATGATGTATGCTCTAGGAAGAGGTGTTCAGAATCCCATAAGTATAATGAGGAAGAGTGGTACTATCCAAAAGCTATATAAGCATGTACTTGACACTCATTTCAATATATAGTAATATCATTCTATGTCACTCAAGATTGTGTTTATGAGTCTGAGTTAATCTATCTTGGAACCTAATTCACTTGAGTTACAATTCTTTTTCTCAATCATGTTTTATGTTTATAACCTCTGTCTGCTATAGCTAGCATAGCTCTAGATCCGTGTTTCTCAACATTCTTGCCCTTCCCTTTCTCTTTCTTCCATTTATAGCAATCACATTTGAAGTGACCCTTCTTGCCACATTGATGGCATTCCACATCCTTACCACGTGATTTACTACGTCCCTTGCTATTAAATTTTCCTTTCTACTATGATTTACCTCTAGTATGCAAAGCACTGGAAGACTCACTAGATGCATTGTTCTGCTGATTCATTTCTTTCATGAGTAGAGCACTCTCTACATCAGCATAATACAAAAGCATAGCATTAGAATTGCTCATAGCAATCATGAAGGTATCCCAGCTCTCTGCTGGCAGCTGGCAGGTGCAAAGCAAGAATGTAGCTTTGATCTCATCATCAATATTGAACTTCAAAGCGGCAAGCTGGCTAAAAATGGAGTTAAACTCACTAAGGTGAGTAAACATTGCAATACCCCCTTTCATATTCAAATCCATGAATTTGTTCAGCGAATAGACTTTTCTTGCAGCAATCTTTTGGGCATACAATTCTTCCAGTCGCTTCCAAATGTCATAAGTAGAATCCAACCCTTCAATGTTAAACAGCAAGCCATCTAAAATTGATAGCTCAATGGTCGAGAATGCAAGATCATTGAGCTCATCCCAGTCATCTTGCTCTACATCAACTAGTTTTGTTCCCTTTATTTTAATCAGCTTTGCTTGCTTCTTCTACAATAAGATATTATAACACTCCTTTTGCCAAACTGCAAAGTTGTGTACTCCTTCAAGATTCTTGATATGCATAAGATGATTGTCATTGCTGCTAGCCATGATTCACAACCAAATAATTGTATGACAATAAATGACAACTAATGCCAAGCAATGGAAGCTCCAAAAACCACTTACTAGTATGTAAGGAATATCCCCAAGTGTGTAGCAGCAAAAACATTGTCACAACTCTATAGAAACAGAATTTGTATCCTTTTTCATTAATTTATCTATATAATGATTTATTAAATTTATTTCCTTTTCACTAATTAGATATAAAGAAAAGTGCATTGGAGCTGGCCACTGATGAGTGGTCACTGGTTATGGTGGACCCACACGGTGGGTTAGAGAAAAGATAGTTCACACTTCCACCTATATGACCCGATTGGGCGCCTGTGACTAGAACTCACGCATATCAAGGTTAGACTCGCACACAGAAAGGATTGATGCCTTGAAGTGTGGGCTAGATCCACCAGAACAGACAGTTACAATCAACAAGATGGCATGATCATGAAATGCTTGTATAATGTGCATGTGTGGGCTGAAAGCTTGAAATGCACATTTCTTTGCATAGGAAAGTCACATGAAGATTCGGATACCATTTTTGCGATGTACACGGAAAAAGCTTTCATATGATACCCATATTGGGGGGGTCCCTAAATTCTAGGAGATCCCTAAATTTTAGGAGGTCATATTCTAAAAAATAGGGATGTCATTCTAAAAATAGTAAGTTCTGTACTCTGACTGTGCTTACTAAATTTGGTTGTTTCTATTCTTGACAGTATTCAACCCAAAAAGGAAGGCCATAAAGAAGAGACAAGTGTCAAGACACTTGTCACACAAGTTTCCAAGTGTCCCACCACTTGTCACATCTCATGACATGTGGCTGGACACTTGTCTTGTGCTACTCCACTTTCCCCTTTTGTACTAGTTCTCCCCTCTCCTATAAATAAGAGCTCATTTTTCTTCATTGAGCATCATTTTTCTTTGCTGTAAACTCATGTACAGCACCCACAGATAGCCAGAAACTGGCCCCATCCATCCCCATCATCATCCCCCACTTCTCCATTATCAAATTCCTCCATACTCCCTCTTCTATCACTGCTGTTTTACAAGACAGCAAGCCTGTAAATTCATTACAGCACCTCCTTCTTGAGCTCTTTCTTCCATTTTAGCTACAAGAAGCAAGCTCTATCCCTGTACTGCTGATCAACGATGGAGAAAGGCTGAATTCCCCTTTTTCTTCTCTCATACTGTAAAGAAATCAGTTCTTATCATTGCATAATAGATAATGCATGTGTGTTTGTACATCTTTGCATGATCTTGTGAGAGTGAGAATTACTTCTTCTCACTCTCAGGTTGATTGTAACTGAGCTCTTCCCTAAGGGACTTGGGTTGAGCAGAAATACATTCCTTCGGGGGGGGGGGGGGGGGGGGGGGGGGGTTGCCCATCTTCAACCCTCAATCTTGTCTCCATTACTTTTACATTTTTATGGCTGTAATTTTGTGAGTAATTTTCATTTTCAGCTTTAAGTGTTCATTCTCTTTTCTATTAAATCTCGAAAACAAGCAAATATCATAATTGTTAAGCATACTACGTTGTTCTGGGCGTTTACAAACATACATTAGTTCACTACACAAAATGCCTCAAAAAACATTCAATGACAGTAAACATACCAATTTCTTAACAAAAATAGAGTGCAGTCTTGAAATTCATGACAATACATGTGGTTGTCTTGCAATTCAGGAGTGCAGTCCTAACATTCAGAAAAAAAAATCTATCTTGAAAATTCAGAACTAAAATAACCTCTCAAATTGACTGAGATTGAGCTCCAAAGATCATGCAAAGCTACTCAAAACATTACCATAATGTTCTTGCATAAAAACATATCAAATTTTCTAATAGCGAGGTATGCTGTCCCGAATATGCAAGAAATTGTCTTGAATGTACAGCAATAGACCTGTAGGTAAAGCTTATCCAAAAATGAGTTTTAATCACTGCTCAAATGCATTCTGAAATCAAAACCAAGCATGTAACATCAACCATAAGCATGAATACTTGGTTTAGAATGTTGGAGACCAAGTCTAGAAGCAAGACGTAATGCATACGCAGTCAAAATGTCATTCAGTCCTGTTATTACAACAGCCAAATCTTTGTCAAAACCAAGAAAAATGATGACTCTAATCACCCTGAAATGATCTCTAATTATGGACATAACATCTCCAAGTCATGTAGCACCGAATGGGCATCAGATAGTCATCACCTAAGTGAATCATAAGAATTATTCAAATATTATTCAATATGAGGGTTATATTATTATTATTATTATTATCTATATACGAACACATATGCATGTGATATAGAGGGTTTATATGTAGTGAATCCCTTGAGTTAGAGAGAGAGACTGAGTGAGTGAGTGAGTCCCAAGCTTAATAAAAGTATTATTTTGGTTTTTAGTTACAAATTTTGGTGAGGGTAAGTGGGGTTATAGTTTGAGGCATACATTCTTTCTATTTGTTGACAATCTTACAAACTTGGTCTATTATAGATAGCTCGCACAAACTATCAATGAAAATCGTCATACATGTAAAGCATTGCACACATAATAGACTATACAAGTAATGCATTGTATACAATGAACACGATAGAAAAGTTATAATCAATGCACCTTAAAACATATCTCTACAATAATAAAACTTGCTCATTCATTATTACATAGCATTGTATTTACAAGTTTGCATTGTTCAAAATTTGACAAATTGAATTTGTCAAATGAGATATTACTTAGGCATGAGTTTGAGAGATTGTTAGAAGTAGTTACCCCTCCTTGCATTTGTACAATTTGCATTGTTAAATCATTGACAAGACATTGGAGCTTGATATTTTCTTGCTATAATGTCCTGCTATGTGCTAGTAGCTCCTCAATAATCTGTCTTTGTGATGCCAATCTAGCTCTGTGTGTTGTCATCCCAAAAATTATTCATGCTCTTCAGGTTCTAGCATGATAGATCTCTTTTTGGAGAGTCGTGGAATGTGCCCTCTTTGTGCTTGTACCTACTTGGCAATGTGTCCGTAGTCTACTTCTACATTTGATGGCTTGCAATTCCAATCTACTCGCATCCTTGAAATGCAATGTATGTGATTGTTGGTCAAAGTAGATGGTATTTAATTATTTTTTGAAAGCTTGTTTCCCATTGTATTAACCTAGCTAGGACTCTAGCTAGCCCTATGTGTTGGAGATCTAAAAATTTTAGAGCAACGTTTTATTTTGTCCAACTTGATGTGTGGAATAAAGTGTCACACACAAACCAGTTTGTATAAAGCTTTCTAACCTCCTTAAGGGAGAGCGGCTTCCTCTCTAAGTCATCTTCCTCCTCAACAAGCTCTATATTTCTTAGTTTTCAAATCTTTTTTGCTCCTCTTAAAGAACTTGTTATGCTTAAATTGTGATCAAGGTCAACAACTTATACATTAGGTGCCATTGCGAGTTCTTCAACTTTGACCATGATCTAGAGAAAAAACCAAGATTCCTTACAAAAATATACTAGGATAAGATCACTAATTTAATTGAATAAGTCTAAAAACTAATTATTTTATTTTAAGTTCAACATTTACAAGCACCCTATGATCAAACAAAACATAAGTACAAGAACCATGAACCCTAAATTCATCCTATAGTGTGAGGTAAGCCTCTCATTCAAGTGCTTAGTCTAACTATAATAGTTATCAAGCAACTAAGGTATGCTGATTAAAATGAGTACTTTGAGGTGTGTTAGGGGTAATGTTGGGTCTAGTTCCAGCTTGGATAATACTAGCAATAGAAATGTGTGCAAGTCTTTTGTTTGTATTGTGAGTATGAGTACAAGCCTCTAACACAACACAAATACAAGAACACACAATTATTAGCTGGTAAGCAACCTCTCAGTCCACCTCACAATAGAATGTACAGGGACCCACTACTAGGATTGACTTGAGGTATCCAGGACCTAACAGTCTCTATCAAAAATCTAGCATCGCACCACAAAGGATCACTTTGCAATCAATTGAGGCTAAGAGCAAACTATCACTACACTTGGTTCAAAGAAAGTGAGAGATGAAGGGGAGTTGCACCCAACCCCTTTGCCCCTAAGGCATACCCTCAACTTCAACCCCCCTTCAACCCCCTAAATTAGTGCTAGCTATATTTTATCACATTGACCCTAGGAAGTCATCGTTCAATGATGTCCCTAGTTCTTTCTTCTAGAAATCTCCCAACTAATTGGGTCCACTCATCCATTAGACAACATCATCCTAACAACCATACAACTACTTTCTACACGCACACACACAATTTGTTTTAGTTATCTAATTAAATCCTACCACATTTTGAGACATGTATGAGAATCTTCCTTAACTAGTCCCATTACATAGGGTTCACTGAACACCATTAGTTCATGTACACAAAGACAATGAAATCAATATAAAGGAAAAAGACAACCAGTCTCAAGTTTCAAACTATCAGCACACATCCACCCATCTCGAAAATAAGTCATGCTTTCTCTTTATATCTTTCCATTAGATACCCCAACCCCAAACTAAGTTGATCTCACCCTATGACCCCTCTCTTTTAATTAGAGTCCCTTTGGTGCCCATCAGCATGCACTATACCCTTGCTAAGAATTTGATCGCTATCATAGGACCAATAAATATTACCTAAACAACTAGAGCCCCAATTATTCTTGTCTCACTATAAGGGGAAACCTTCCTTGTATGATTGACCTCTTGTCTAGGTGGTGGTTTATACACTAGATGGCAATTAAATGATTGGATGGAACTCATTAATACAAGATTGGGGAAGAGTCCATTTCAACATCAATACCACATTCTATCATGATACATTTTTCAATCACAATGACAATTAGCCACACTCAATAAAGCCCTTAGCACAAAATTTTCTGCAAGAGTTCACCACATGATCAAGATCCCAATCAGGGTTGTTAAAAATATAATTTGCAATTGCATAATAAGATAACTCCATGCCATTTTGAAGAAGAAAGTCCAAGAGCCTTTTTGAAGGAGAAACCTTTGTGATTTGAGACAATCCAAGAATCCTCAATGGTGACTTACATTTGCCTAGAGATTTCTTAGGCATTCCCACACTTGTTGTTGCTGAGCATGGAGAGGAGCTGAAGGAATTTCAGGAGCAAAGGATACTACATCACAAATTGAACCCCTTGACCCTATAAACAACCTTCTTCTTTTCCTCTTCTGCGTGTCCACATTTGGGGAGCCTTGAACACATTTGGAATGAATGTAAAAAGGAAGAGGATCAAAATCTAACACTATGAAAACACAAAAGACTGTGAGAGAGATTCACACCTATCTTCTTAGGAATAAAGGATATTTCATGTGATTCATTGAATATTGGATTATGAAATGTATTTCAACCATGGAATGGTGGGGGTTTAGCTAAGAGGAGTGTGTGTAAAATGGTTGTTTTCTTTAAATGTGTCATTTTATCAAAAGGGATCTTAGGAGGAAATTGACCCAAGACCAATTCTCAAATTGCCTAGAGCTAGACCTATATAATGAAAGGTCTCCCCAAGTGACTCACATTGATTAATATACTACTAGAGGAAGAAATCAAATCATAAGTATAAAATAAAGGTGACTTAAGACTACCCATAGGTTGGTGTGACTAGCAAGGTATAAGAGTCTACAATATAGTAATTCTATATATGTACAGATGTTATGACTTTATGGGATCTTATTACTAGAGCATCAGATAGGAGTTATGCATATGGCATAGTTACAATGAAATGATGTAAGGAATCCTTGGATCATGCATTGTACTAGTGTGGAGATACATGTGTTAATATCTAAGATAGTGGTCGTGAAGAAGGATCTTAATGAGATGTGGTGGTTTGAGATGGTTGTTTAAAATATGTATTGCTCTATGCATTTTTTCACTTTTATTTACCAAAGGATTTTCTTGAGTTTGATCTAGAGGTCTTGAATCTGGTTTTGCTATGGGATAACTTTTTTTATACCTTTCCCCTACTTCCTTAATTAACTAGTTTATGAATTTTGCTTCACTTTACTTCTTGGATGTCCAATATCAAATCTTCTAGTTTTGGCATATCACCATAATTATGCAAGTCAAATGCATCTTGGTAACCTTATTCCTCACTCGCACACTTTACTCAGCCTCTCAATCATACATATCCATGCAAAAGAATGTCTCTATCATAGTGAAGCCTACCATAGCTTACCCCTAAGCTTATTGCAACCCACCCTAGCCTACCCTTGGCCTAGTTTTGTATAGCCTACGTACTATAGCATAGCTTACCGAGCATAAAATAGCCTATGTCTAGCCTACATGCAGCCTATAGTACACCTATATTTAGGTTGCACCTACACTTAGCCTAGCTTATGTACCCTTAGCCTAGCCAAGCCAAATCCTAGCTTGGCAAAGCTTAATATCATAGCATTGCCCAATCTAGTATAGAATGTCTTATACCTAGCCTACAATTCGCTTGTACTTAGCCAATGCCTACACTTAGTATATGTTTTGCCTACACTTAGCCTATGCCTATTATATGCTTATTCATTGATTGGCACAACCTATGGCTCAACAATACAATATGAAAAAAAATGGACTCAAAAATTGGCATTTTAGCATGCAGAGAAGAATTATAGTAAAAGAATCCTCTTCTCTCTCCATGTATCCAACCTTGTTTTGCCTTTTTAATATTGACCATAAAGGATTTTCGCATGTTCCTTCTCTCTCCTCATTCAATAGCTCTTTTTCAACCAAATTTTATATTTAAACGAAGTGTGATTATTGGTTTTCAATGCAAAATGATCAGTAGATGTGAATTTTTTTAAAAAGAAAACAAGAAAATTAAAACTTTAGAAGTTTCTTTTAAGATCTTCACAGGAGCTTTTGGTCAAGAAACAAAATTGTTGGTCAATTTTCTCATTTTTTTAGAAATGTATTTGGAGGTAAATTTGAATCTTCTAAAAATCTAAAATCTCTTGGATATCACTTCTCTCAAAGCTCTTCTGGCCCATTCAACATCTCTCCAAGCTATATTGTATCCTCTTCTTTGTGTTCATCCAACTTACCTTCAAAATACTAAGCTACCCTATTTCCTTTGGCCTCTCTTGCATTCTTCTCTTTTTTCATTCCAAAGAAAATTTCACTTAGCTAGATTGTTTAACCACATTGATATGTCTCTCAATTGAGCTCACATATATAATCAATAATATTCACTCTATGCAGTCTATCTATGTCTAAGGAGTTTGCCTTTACATAGTTAACTATCCCATTTCCATTTATATCTTTGAGTGTCTATCTAGCCTACCTTCACACAATAAGCTACTCCATTTCCTTTGGTCTCTCTTGCATTCTTCTCTTTATTCACTCCATAAACTCACATTCACTAAGCTAGATTGTTTAACTCCATTGACATGTCTCAAACTTGAGCTCATAGTCAAACAACTATATCCGATCTAAGCAGTCTATATATGCCTTCTTGACCATTACGTTCTATGGCTAGTTGGACTTGATAAGTTGGGTAGCTTTTTGAATGGCAAGTGTTGTATTAGTATTTAAATTAGGACAACAAAACCTTGGAGTAAATCATTTTAGGGAAAAAGGTAGTCATTGAGGACATAGAAGTTATTGCCACCTTCCATGAGCCAAATGTTAGTTGATTTGCATTCCAAGTTAGCACCTTGGTCCAAATGGTACATCATTTATTGGAACTATGGTGAAATAGTAAAAGGTCAAGACTCAATGCCCACCTTGAGAAGATGGAACAAGAGACAAAATGGAGAATGGAAAGCCAATCTACCATTCAAATTCATGTTATATTATGCCAAATTGTGGTATGAAAATCACTCACCAAAGATAAGATTGGAGAGGAGAGATCTATTGACCTTTGTCTAAAGAGAGAATTAATCGATATTGTGCTAATTTTGAGATTTCTCTAGAGTTAAACTAATGTGGAAGAGAAAAATATAGATTCTAAGACCCTGACTTCTACTATGAGGTTTCGTGCAGGAAACATGGAGTTTTAAAGTTTTGGTGATCAAGGTGATATGAATGATAGAGTCACATAGGGTTTTGGCCTATAATTAGAGCCGATATGGCGAAGAGAATATGAAAATATAGAAATTGAGAGATTTTTGGCAACAAATCTAGGTTTTTACCTATTTTGACTCAAAGAGTTTGTTTTGGAGTGTTCTAACCTCCTTAGGCTTCTTGGCAAGAAAATGGTTTCTTATAATATCATTTGCAAATAGCTTAGGGCCTTTGTCTAGTCTTTCACTTGATGGGTGATGTACATGTTTACCTTCTACCTTTTATAATCTATCTACTTTTCATACTTATAGGTGCATTTCATATGTAAATGTAATAGTATGGATGTGTATCATCTTGAGAAGAATACTCGGAGAAAGAATGGCACTTTTTGTTGGTACTTTTTATTTCAAGCATCATATAATATTATTTGGTAAATTATTTGACTATTTGACATGAAGGATGAAACTCACCTTTATGAGCAACATAAGTTATAGAGCTACTTGTTCGTGTAAATGCTAATAAGATAAGCTCAAGATAATTATGGTATATCTCATACAAATCTAAGGGGAAAGAATGTAGAGAAGTGTGAACTAACTAAAGAAAGGAACAAACCAAATAAATGAGGTTTTTAACATACATAATTAATTGAATCAAACAATTGTGGGTGTTAACAATGAAAGGTGGAAATGGAATTATAGAAATGTGAACATGAGACCATAAAAACTAAATAGGGTGCAGTGATGATGGTTACAATGCTTCCAAGGAAGTTCATATGAGCTTTTTAGATTTGTTGCATTCCAAGCTAGATATTTCTTAGGAACATTGTTATTGAACTTTTGGATGCATCTAAGAGCTTGGTCATGTTTAGAATCTTGCCACATGGTTTGCTATCCTTTTTTGAAGGGCATATTGTATTTGAAGTCCCCCTTCACTTTGTAGGCCTTTTCCTATGCTCATGGTTGCATTTTGGTGGCAACAACATCTGTAAGCACCCTTATGAGGTTTAGTAAAGGACAATCAAATTGAGATGAAGTATTTTTCATATCTTAACTCAAAGGAATTTAAGTAGCTTCAAGGTGGTTTGAATAGATTGGAACATCTTGGAATTTTTAATTCTAGTTGCTATGGAATTTTGGACAATAGCACCGTGGATTTTTAGATCCCAATTGTTGAGAACTTTTGAATGCTATTGAGACAAATGGAGCAAACATGCAGACTGAATGTTTCTGTGTTGAAGATAAGTGTTCGAGACGTTAGCTTCATGTTTAGCCCAACAATGAGAAAGGAACAATGAAAAAGGAAAGCTCTACCAAGAAGTGTACAAAAAAAGCAAGGTTATATTTAATTGACCTAATAAGAAGGCTCATAGCTTGATAAGATCATGGTAATTTCATATGAAAGAGTAGCGCTAATAATACTAAGATCCTAATAGGGTATGTTGATATAGACATTACATTTGGCGCACATAATGGCAATTAATGTGAATACAATGATAAAGCTGATTAGATAATAATGATGATTTCATAAGGTATGGCCCTAATAATATTGCCATCCTATAGGGTGTATTGATGCAAAAATCACGTTAATATGAGGCGCACATTATAGAGAGAGGTTGATGGAAGGATTAAAGGTCTAATGAGTAAGCTAATGCTAGAATTTGGGCGATGATTGTGATATATTGGGGGTTAGTGGATCGAGATGCTTATGGGACTTGAGAAGATTGAGAAGGCTCCTTCCCAAAGGGGCAGGAGGGAATCCATGCGATGCTTGTGGCCTGTACATGTGGTTGTCGCTATGTGTTGGGGGGGAGATGATTCACTAATAAAGCATATGACATTAGTATCGATGTGGGGCCCACGGAAGCTTGGACCGTCCAATGCTGTGCTGGCCAACGAGATCCGGTTAAAACGACCGGCTGTAGCCTGTGGTTCGGTATATGAAGCTGTCGTCATCCCTGTATGAGAGCAGCTCCCTCTCTCTCTCTCTCTCTCGGAACCCAGTATCTGATCTGGATCTCGAGGACAGATCGCCATTGTCCTGATTCGATCTGCCGCTGCTGCCGTTCTCTGTAATCGCCTATCGTTAATCCCTGTAATTACCCAGCTAACATATTTCAATTTTTAACTCCAATCTCAGCTATGGCGCTCATCATCACAGATATGTGATACATACTTATGTCACAGCATGAGTAGTAGTATCAAATACACAGTAGAGTCTTAATATATGAGCAAAGCTGTGACTGCGCCATCTCTCTCAATATCATTAATCAGCTTTCAGTACTGCAGTTGATTTTAGCCATGTGTGGGTGATAAAATTCTATCGTCTTGTGCCTCGTATCTCTGCAGCTCATGACCTCGATCGGAATGGACTTGTATGGAGCCACGGATCACCACCATCATCAGCTGCAGCATCACAGTCACCATGATCGTCATCGTCCCCATCATGATCATAATCAATATGATCATCATGGGGATATTCATCCAGGTGATTTGCATGTGAGTAATAGTAATGGCGGAGGTGGGATCAGATTGGCAGGGGGAGGAGGAGGCTCATCATCAGGAGCTGGTATGAATAATTCTGCATCAGCGGCCGCCAAACAAAGGCTTCGTTGGACCCCCGAATTGCATGAGCAGTTCGTGAATGCAGTCACTCAGCTTGGCGGTGCCGACAGTAAGCCACCTTCGCCCTTTAATCATCCCCCTATCTAGTTTCTAATCAATTGAATTGAATCATTCATAATGGTGCCCCATTCTCATGCCATTAGTGCTACACAATTGAAAATATGTCAGTTTCTCCCTCTAACTTTACTTTGAATCACTCATCTCTCTCACACACCCTCCAAAAAGTTCACCGTTTCTAGATGAGTCTATTGATCAACAAGGTGCACACTCACATGATAGGCCTAATTCCAACTTAATCTCCTTGTGTGGTTTTCTTTGAATCATTCATTTTGCCATTGCTCATTCCACTACACAATTGAAATGGTAGTTTTTCCCTATTTTGATTTGTTCATCACTCCAATACACAATTGAAATCACGATTTCTCATGACAAGGTGCACACTCAAATAGGTGTTCCAAACTGGAGCTAATTAGCAAATGGTGTTAAAATCCAGTATTATATTGTATTCAATAAATTGCAATGGAGAAAGAGGGAGATACACATAAGCAACTTTATTGTAAAATCTTGAAAGACGTCCAACGCTCAAAGAATTGTAGTGAATTTGAGGAAAAGGGGCCATTGCCGGCCATTGGAAATTTACTAAGCATTTCCAAGGCTTAAGGAATGGGACCATTTAAGGAAAACAACCATTGCAAGAAGCCCAAGAACTCTAGCATAAGGCCATAGGCCAAAAACAAGTAAGAGATGCGCCAACAAGTAAAGTGAGCTGCCCGATGGTACAATCCTTGATCAAACTTCATTGCAAGTAAAGAATATGGCACTCCTCTAGCGTCCACGTCCTCAACTTGTTTTACAGTCAATGGTGTCGAGGGGTAAAGCTAGCTCAAATTTTAAGATTTGTATGGTTCAATATTAGTTTAGTGCATCTAGTATCTCAAGGGAGTCCCTCATTAACATGTGTGTGTCACATGGGTTCAACGCAAGGGATTTTCCAAATATCATTTTTTCATATTTTTACATTACAGAAGGGTGCCATATAAAGAGATAATTTGCCTCAAAAAACACAATTGTGTGTGTGTGTGTGTGTGTGTGTGTGTGTGAACAAGGAAGTGGCAATACAAGCCAACATATTGTACACAAAATCATGCTTTTTATAGTGAAATGAGTGGTCGTACATGAAAAAATCTTCCGTTAAAAAATACTAAAAGTTACAAGGTATATATAAGAGAGCCCCATTTGGATAACAATGAATTACATGATTAAAAAACAATGGAGTAAGAGAACCTGGTATGAGAGAGAGAGAGAGAGAGAGAGAGAGAGAGAGAGAGAGAGAGAGAGAGAGAGAGAGAGAGAGAGAGTTTGTGTGTGCATGCACATGCATGTGCACGTATCCATGCACATTTGCACGGTGTGCCATGTTTATATATTGTATGATAGTTTGAGATATTGTGGTGCAAATGACAACGATGTTAATTGATTGCATATGAGCAACCACTTTACATCTTCTATATCATATGCTAATAGAACGTGCTAACTTCTAGTAAGATAGAGCATTCAAAATAGTGACTTCTAATAAGATAAAGCATTCAAAATATTGATGCATTCAAAATAGTGATGCATGCAAAGTACCTTTATTCACATGACCCTAAGCTTGAGAGTAAAGAATCATGGATAGTTAAAAAATGTTGTTCATTGAAAGGTTGGTCCTTGGAACTTATATAAAGGACTAATTGTGATTGAAAAATAAAGTTTATTGATTGTGGTTTGTTAGCCATGGCTTCATGCATTATGTTTGCCCTTAGCATGGTCTAGAACCTTAAGTCTTAGTATTTTCACATGTGAAGCAGTCTTTAGATGCCTCGTGAAGCTATATGCCTCATGAAGTGTAGTTAGGTAGGCAATTTTTAGGCATGACCTAAAGAGATAATATGTGTGTCTTTCACATTTGGATCATGATTCTTGATCACGACCTATTGTATGATGGAATTTCTAGATAATCAATGCAATCTAACAATGGGCATCATGATTCATCTCTTTGTTTATGTTCCATTTCCAACGTACACTCTCATTTCTATCTCCGATTTGGCATTATTAGTATTGTAAAGTGTGGTTTTATGTCTCTATGTCATTGTATCTGAGTTTCTAGTTGATTGCCTGATATAACACTATGTATTTTCTACACTGCCTAAAGCAGTATACTCTATTTCTGTATGAGGCACTGCAATCCTATTTTGCATTCCACATAAATTAGGAGTTGTAACATGCTTAGAAAGGAATGTGCCCTTCTAATGAATATCAATGGCTTGCTAGCCTTGTAACTTGTTACAAAAAAGGCTAAGTTTAGCCACATACTAGCTAAGGCCCAGTTTTGAAGTAATATGCATATGCCACATTATGATTTGAGAATGTATGTCTAGTTGGCATGAAATCATTTGGATAATGTCTTATCTATAGCATCATCTTCTATGAAAATCATGTACCAATATTAGTCAAAGTAATGCATGTGGTGCCTACTTAGAGGCTCCTTGGAAGTCTTGGAAATCGAGCATTAAACAGTGTTGTGACCTAAAATAAAGCATGTTATTGATTTTCCAACATGCTAAAAATCTTTGAGATACATTTTGTTAGGAAATTGGTCTCAAGGCTGGTCATAGAAGTGTATATGCACATTAATATGTTTTGACCCTCGCTATTTATGTTGTTTCTTCTTAAATGCTAATTATAAATAATACAAAGTTTGCCATCATAGTCCTAGATATTATCTTATATATATAAATGGCCTGATAAGAGGCAAAATTTTGTGTAAAGGTTGTTTAAGCATGTTTCTCCTAAAAGATGGTGAGATAACAAAGGCTATAAATGACAATTGCTCTTTCATTGAACAATGTTAGAAATTAGAGGAATCATGTAATGAGAAAGTTCTAAGTCACCATGGTAAAATTTTGAAAGGTATATATGTCATACTTTATATTAATAAAGTGTGGATTTTGATTATTCCTAGTTTCTTGTGAAATTTAATGTAGTACATTGTTGGAACTTTAGGCAACATTACGCGCACACACTCATGCATGCATGCTTGCACTTGCATGTATACAAAATATATATATCCTCAATTTCACTTTAGAAGCAAACACACTTCCACATTAGAGTTCAACAATGAACAACAAAACCATGCTAAGCTAAATGTGAGTGTGGTTTGAAGGATTATAGGTGAACATTACAATATCTATTTATTGATTCCTTTTGTAGGAGCAACGCCTAAGGGAGTTCTTAAGATGATGGGCGTGCCAAGCTTAACCATATATCACATCAAAAGTCACCTACAAGTATGTTAAATAATTTAAAAGCATTGCCATATGTTAGTTGTCAACCATCCTCATCCATGGATAGTTATACAATTTTTGTCTTTGTGGTTTTAAATATGGAAAGTGCAACATTTAGTCCTATCATGTTAGTTTAGAAAGGACATCATGTCATCTCAATTTATGTTTTTCTATCAAAGAATGTTAACTCTCAACAAATGTGTTATTTTAACTAGGTTTAGTAAGAGAGTTCTATGGAGCTCAAATTTGTATAAATGATTGTTTACTATGAGTTAAAATTTCAAGTTTTCAAAAAATACATGTGCAAATGTGTTCGATTGGCATGTTATTGTTGCATCTACAGAAGTATCGACTTGCAAAATATATTCCAGAGTCCATGCCACATTCAACAGACGGTAAGTTTTATGTCTAAGACTTACAATTTTTCTTTTTCAAATTTCAAAAAACATAAAGCTTCATGCCATGTTTGGTATAAGGTATAACAAATGAACACGTGCAAAATTTTATGAAAGGTAACAATATGTTTAGGCCAAAACATTCTCTATACCTACTTCATTCAACTCTATGAATTGCATCTCAATTTCAATAAAGAATTCTCATGTCTTTACATTTCTCAAAATAATTTAGAAGTAAAACTTCATGCCATGTTTATTTGTTTTTCTTAATAAAAAATACATATACAAGAATCTTATCAATGTAAATATGCCAAAGTATTATACATAGTTATGGAACTAATTATCTGATTAAACATAATGAATTATATGTACAATTTAGAGCTATTTTTGTAAGCACAATCTCAATCATCACCACATACATATTCTATCATTTTCCTCAATTTATATACCTTTAGGTGAAGACTTTCTTGAAACATACATGAATAACAATGCCCTTAAGAAAGGTCCATTATTGTGCCTCTAAACATGACATTCCACATGCGACTAAGTCAATATTAACTATTTGCAGATGGACGAAAGGCCTCTTCAAACTTTAGTATGGATGATACACCTCCAACTCAGTGAGTCTATGAACTAATTTTTAAACAAAGAATATGGTTGCTAGGAATGTCATCACAAAATAATATTGAGCTAGTTCATCTTGATTTTATCCTTTTATAGAGGCATCCAATTAACTGAAACATTGCGACTTCATGTGGAAGTTCAAAAAAGGCTACAAGAGCAACTTGAGGTAACTTATTAGCCTTATTAAATGACATGTATAATTGTAATGTAAATCATGACAAAACAAATATTCTATGTATATTTTTGTAGTTGACTAGTTGACTATGGTCTTACTTATCCAATATGAATGTTATTTATTTCAAGGTGATGTATAGATTTAGATATTTAATGTAACATTTTATTTAAAATGATCATATGGAAAAAAAGGTGATTAAAATGCCATATCATAGTGATTATTTAGAATTTAGAATTCAGTTGTTTTTGCTTTAGGTACAACGACAACTACAATTACGAATAGAGGCACAAGGCAAATATTTGCAAAACATCATTGAGGAGCACGAGAAGCAAGGTAGGGCTACAAGTTGCTCCCCTGATCAAAAAAACAATGACAAATGTAATGCCAAAACACATCACTCCATTGGAGTTCCCATATCTCTTGGAAGAGAATCCAACTCTAAACAAGACTCTTCATCTTCAGAATTTAATGTTATTGATTATGAGGGAGAAAATCATGAAGAAGAAGAGGAGGATGGATCCTCTCACAATTCAGAGGGGGGTTCATCACCCCACAATTATGTAGACAATGTTGATGTAGGTTTCACTTTCATTTAGAAATGTGCTATGCTCATATGAGCAACAATATCATTGTCTTTTGCTACCTCATTTCATTTAATATGTATTTAAACCTATCAAGAAAAGCACAAACTAACTATACTTGGTCGAGCACCGTTCTTTACCACACAATTGATAAGAACCTACTATCCTTGAGCAAGGGACGTCTATAGAGCCACTAGTGTCATCAAAATAAGACCATCCTTAATAAATCACCAAGCATTTATTTTGTGTCATTAGTATGGCCTTACTTGGAAAATGAGAAGAAAATGGTATCTCAATCAATCATTGTGTAATGTGAACATATAAGATTTAATTTCTTATGAACTTTCAAGAATGAAGTAGTTGCATAGTTCCAATCAATACCAAAAGTTATCCAACGAAACGTTTACACAAAATGATGTTGTGCAATTATATTGCAAGGTACGTGACCACCACAATAACCAATATGCTATAAGAGAAAAAATGTTCATATAGCATTTATTTCACATTAGCTTTATGCACAATCCAAAACATGATACTTTTTTTCACTAAAGTGTACATTTTAGGAATGGTCCTCTTTGTTTCTAATATATAAGACTGTTATGAATCAATCCAGTGTTTGATTGACTTGAGAAAACTATATGAAGATAGAAATTTGGACTTGATAATCAAATTTTCAATTCTTTTTTTAGCATGACTTGGTTGAACATCTCATACACATGGGGGATATTTTGCCAAATATATATTATTTGAAACTTTTGAGATTTCTTATGTCGAGCTACTTTATCCCTACATTTCTCCATCTCTCTTTACTTGTCTCCTCTTTCAAATATTTATAGTCTTGTCACTCCTTTCTTCACCACTTTCTACAACCCTCTATTTTCAAGAATTTTGTCATTTTGTCACTCATCTCTATTCTCTCAAGCCTTCTACTCTCAAGAATATGTAAGTCTAGTAGCATGTGGATTCAACAAAAGGGATTTTTAAACCCCTTTGTATACTTTTTTTTACATATGGACCCAACATGATCATCCAAGATTCTTCAATCACATAACCCTTGAAATATGGCAATAACTTGCCATTTTCGAGTCATGAAAATCACTGACCCTAAGACTACTTGCTGGTGTAGAGTTACTAATGGTTGTCCTGAAAGTGTCCCAACTCTCACGCAAGGTGACCAACAAGAACATAGTCTTAAACAAATCATAAAATATGATCTTTTGAGATATCAACCAACTAGAAATAGTATTAAAATCAAGGAGATAGTTAGACATAGAAGCCCCCTTCTCCATGCAAAGATCAATGAGTTTCTTCAATAAGTATGCCTACAAAGTAGCACTTTCTTTCTCAAATAGGTTAGCAAGCTTTATCATTACACCAAATGCACCACCTTCCTTGTCTTTTACATTAAAATACATTAACTTTGAGAGTATCAACATGATAGTGGAACATGCCAGCTTGTCCACTTCTTTTATACATCAACATCCATGTCCTCAGGCTTAATATTGTTACATTTAATTGCCTTTACTTGCTTCTTTTGAACCAATGTCATAGATTTGCTCTTTCTAGTAAGAAAACTTGCTACCATCAAATTTTTCAACATTAAAGAATGAATTTTTAGAAGTGCATGAAGAAGTCGTAACAATTACAATATAACTTCTACACCAAAATGCCCAAAGTATGCTCAACCGCAAGTCAAAAGAGATCAACTAATTGTGATCCAAGTACCCCGCAAACCCAAACAATGGGTAAAGCGATATTAAACCAACAAAAATAGATGTAAAATTGATATTTCAAAAATTTTCAAATTTGTTGGTAATTTTTTAAGCATCAAATAGCCACTCAAGATCAAATGCACGTAAACTACCTTTGCACATCCAATGCATCCATCATAATCACTATACTACGAGCATGGTGTAGCATAAATATCCTCCAAAATGATGGATTTATCACAATGTTTGATATAGTCGATCAAAATACTCCACATAAAGGAGCTCCAAGATCTCCAAGCTATCTCATTGAAGATTTTCTCTCTCTTCTTTCTCTATCTTTGTAATGGTAGACCTCCTACCTAAAGGCCCACTTGAGCCCCTTCTTAAGGCTTGTGCTTGCAATAAGCAAGTCCCTCGCTTCCAAATGGCAAGCTATCACCCCTTGATTAAGTAGGCCCTTTCTTACATACATTAAAACCCATGTACCAAAATATCTTTTCAAGCATCAAAATCCAAGCTATTTGACTTGATTTCTAGCTACTAATGGATGCCCAAATGCATCCAAATCGGGCAATTAAGCCCAAGGATCAATCCTCGATGTTTCCTCAAACCAAAACACTTGTTTGCTTAAATGTAGATATCAATTATGAGAATATTACCTCTATCAAGATGCATAGAGTAATCATAATTTTTTGTAGAAGAAGCTTGAATCCTTTGTCTTTGCAATGAAGCTTCACTTCTTATGCTCCTCGCTCCAAGCATGAGCCTCCAAAAAGGCAGCTCTAATACTGGTTCACACAAAGAAGCAATGGTGGGATGCAAGGTAGAATCACAAGGAAACAATGGTGGGATGTAAAGAGGATGTAAATTTGGTGGTTATTACAAGACTTGTGTTTCCACAAGTGAATTTTGCTTCATACTTGGAAACTTATGCATATTGTGGTTAAGCAAGAAGTGGTACATTGTCGCCACTTATAGTTTTGTAGTTGGGTATAAGGCAACTTTGGCAAAAATTACTGTTGTTTTCTTTTTACTCGAATACATTTAGGTTAATTTGGGTGTTAAAGAGCTATGTAATACCGCCATCTTATTGATAGGACATAGTACATTGGATATCGCTGGTGTTAAATGCTTGCATTGAGCACATAAAGGTGCATTATCATCATGCCAAGGATATACTTTTTGAATAAGAGATCAACTTAACCTATGTACCAACGCATGAAACCTTGTAGATCTTTTCACAATGGCTTTGCCTCATGAGAAATTAAAAGTTTTTCACAAAGTTTTGGGCTTAATTCCATTAAGTTTTCCACTTTTCTATACATGAGTATCAACCCTTGTTCACCACATCAATCTTCTCTTAGATGTGTGCGTGCAATCAACCCTAAATTCAATGTTTCATCAATGAATAGGAAATTATAAAGGACTTGTAGCTTAATGCATCAAACATTGCACAATTTACATCAAGATCTTATTATTTATTTTACTAGCAAGAACTTATGATCTTATGATTTTTTTACTCATAAGAACTTATGTCCCAAAATTCAAGGTTTTGAAAAAATGTTAAGTTATTCAAATGTATGAACATCATAATCAAATTCAAGGGGCTTGAATGTTGTTGGCATCATGTAAGTAAATTATTATCCCTCTTGAATTATGATACCATCAATCTATAATTGCCTCAAACTCATTAGTGAAATCTAGAAGTTTCATTTGGGACTACCATTGAGACACTTTTTAAGGCCCTCAAACATGGATTGATGATTTATCTCCCATACGATTTGGATTTCTTTATCCAATAGGCTAGTCCAAGGTGTAGTGGTATTGGCATAGCCCTTCATGATAACTCTATACCATCTGAGACCAAGATATCTTGATATTTTCTTAACAAAATTTAGGAGAGAACAAGCTCAAACATCTTTCACTTTTTTTGGGTCAACAAATATCCCTGATTCTTATACAATATACCCTGAAGCCGCATTTTGTGATGGGGTATATTAAGAGGGCCAATGTTCCTATTAACGTAATGTATTTCAAAGGTCTAGATAGGCTATTTAACACTACCAATGAAAGGCTTTGACTGGCATCCAAGGTAGCTTTCAAACTAGACTAACCATGGGGATTCGTTTTCAATTATCCATAAAGCTTGTTCTTATGAAAACAAGGGTTTCTCCTCTGTATAATTGAAGGGAAAAAGGAAGGGTGCACATGTGTTAGAGTCATGTACTATTGATAGTGTGTTTACTAAATGAGGGTCACCATACATCACTACAAAGTTTTTTCTACGTGTACTTAGAAAAACAAAAGGGGAGGGGGGGTGTTAGCCAAGGAAGGGCCATGAGTAAGAAAAATTCACATAATCCTAAAGCATGGAAATAGTGAAGTCAAGATGTATGTTACCCTAAGGTAAGGAAGATGGAAACATACTACCATTAAAGGGTTAGGAGAGGGAAAGAGGTTCTATTCCCATACCGAGAAATTTGTAATTGTATATAACTTGTGGACTTATATGAGGGCTAAGGTTAGAGGAGAGAACCAATTATGAATTTGGGGCTTATTATGTGTGACACTTATATGAGGGCTAAGGAAGGAGGAGAGAACCAATTATAAATTTAGGGCTTATTATGTGTGACACTTAATACATTGAAGCAGCAAAAAAAAGGGGGGGTTGGATTGGATAGGTTGAAGAGGGTTTTTTTTTTAATTGGATAGATTATAGAGCGCATTTCCTTTAAACATGACTTTAAGGTAGGTTGAAGAGGGTGTTACCAAAAGACATGACTTTTGCATACTTCAACTTTAAGCATGTCCATCATTCATCTCAACATTTTCAACATATAATCACAAGTAAATTGAACTTTAAAATGAGAGAAAAATAGTTGCTACAAGTTCTAGCAAAATCAATATGTCTAGAAGATACTTTTCCATTACAAAGAGTGCAAATTCATCAAAAGCATACTGGAATATGGATTAGGAACCCAACTGGTACCTGCAAATTGACCAAGACCATAAATTAGTAAGAAATAATTAGTAAAATTGGGTTACAAGTGTCAAATCCACTTCTAGTGACTATCCCCTTCTTTAACCCATATAAAAGTTTACCTTTGACGAATCCATGCTACATGTAATTGTTGCATGCTATGAGATTCACTATTGCAAATTTGGAGCTTCATCCCCAAAAGCATTATGCAACCCCTGTAATGAGTATTGTGGTGGTGGTAAAGACAAGAGGGTAAGGAGAGGGTAGATGATAGAGTGTATGGTGAGAAATAACAAGAGGGAGAAGCTCACAATTTCAAGTCTTCAATGGCAAAGCATTAATATATAGATTGTAGCTTGAGTGTGTACTAAATCAGGAAGCTTAAATGGAGCCAATGGTAAAAAATAATAGTATTTAGATGGAGAGGGAAATGAGGGAAGTTTATGGTTGTGTTGAATCCTTACCTGAGATATATCTAGGAGCATATCTTTATATCCTAGTTACCTTGAGAGGGGGCATCATGGACTAGTCTAGCTCAAGAAGAGAAGCTAGCAATCAACATGGAATGCAACGCTAGTTCATGTGGTTCAATAATGATAGTGTGGACCATACATGGAACATTTGGTCTTCCATTCATCATGCACCACCCAGAGTTCCACAAGTATGGCCACTAGCACAAGGCACAAAATTGACAGCAGAAGAAATCCACATGTTGGAGAGTGGTGGGTTTGTCTTACAAAAGGCAACACAAGAAGTGGATGCTAATGAGGGCTCACATAGATATTGGAGAGGTGTTTCACAAGCTGCAAGGAAAAGGATAGACTCGCCATTAGCTCTAGATGCAACTACGAATGGCCATGCAGTGGTGAAGCCCTTGAAGCATGAAGTTTTCAAACTAGAGACACCTAACTCAAGTATCTTGTAGGAGCGTTATGATGTGCACATTGCAAAGAACCCAACATGTAATTGTTGAGATTTCATGGAGTGTGTAGCAAAAGGAAAAGCATATTTGGCATGCAAGCACCTATACTATATGTACCTTCAAGTATTTGGAATGGATGCAAATATAAACATGTTTATACACCAAACCATGCGTATGAAAGAAGGCGTACACATCGTATTTGGAAGCATAAGAACTTTTTGAGGACCACCTATACTATGACAAGCAAAGCAACACCAATATTACCTCTTAGCACAATGCATTTTATTGTGTTGAGAAAATACTATCATACAATTTACTTGGTTAGCTTATGTCAAAATTTTGACAAGCTTTTGGTGACCTTCTCTCTCTTAGTTTGTCAAGCAATAGCACTATTGCTAGAAGTTAAAGCAATATAAATGTACATTTGGATTGCTTGTATGAAATGTATTGTATCGAATTCATTAGGGGGAAGAGAGAGGGGAGGAGGGGAGGGAGCTATCAATCCATTGTAGTTAAAGTTCAAACAATCCTTCCAAAGTGGCCGCATATATATATATATATATATATATATATATATATATATATATATATATATAGAGAGAGAGAGAGAGAGAGAGAGAGAGAGATAGAGAGAGAGAGAGAGAGTCCAAGATGGAGAGAGAGAAGTATTTATGATTAAAGATATATATATATATATATATATATATATATAGAGAGAGAGAGAGAGAGAGATAGAGAGAGAGAGAGAGAGTCCAAGATGGAGAGAGAGAAGTATTTATGATTAAAGAGAAGTGTTTGTTACAACGCATGTCATAATTTGATGTGAGGCATTATTATACAATGTGGACTGATCGCATGCATGAGAGAGACAAATACACACACACACACACACACACACACAGAACGTACAAAGAGAGAGGGAAATTTTGTAGGTATTGAGAGAAACTGAAAGAGAGTAAAGTGATGGAGCAATTTGAGAGAGTGATAGGTGTGGACCATGATCTACCGTTTTGGGTTGGTCACACAAATGTATCCATGTTGCATGCATGAGAGGGATACACGACATAGAGTGCTATTCGAGAATATGTTAAAAGAGAGAGAGAGAGAGAGAGAGAGAGAGAGAGAGAGAGAGAATCATTTACATGACATGGAGAGCTATTCGAGCAGATGTTAAAAGAGAGAGAGAGAGAGAAGAGAGAGAGAGAGAGAGAGAGAGAGAGAGAGAGAGAGAGAGAGAGAGAGAGAGAGAGAGAGAGAGAGAGAGAGAGAGAGAGAGAGAGAGAGAATCGTTTACATGACATGGAGAGCTATTCGAGCAAATGTTAAAAGAGAGAGAGAGAGAGAGAGAGAGAGAGAGAGAGAGAGAGAGAGAGAGAGAGAGAGAGAGACACACACACACACACACAGAGCTAGTTTGCAATTATATATGCTATTTACTTCATCACATTGTCCCCTCTAAAATCAAGATGCTGATGTATTTTAGTTCTTATTGCCACTTCCTTAACCATCCTTGCTACTACTCGAAGTGTGGGGCTAATTTCTTGTTATAGTTGACTCAAAAGCTTCTCTGCACTAGGTCCTACACCATGGAACTTTTTACCAAACAATTAATGCATGCCATTTCGTGCTCTATAGTAGAGCATTGGCCAAATCACTAGCACATGCATTGTACAAGCTAAAAGATCCTTTGAATCCCTCCTCGATCAACCAACTTACATGCATTGGCTCTGCTAAGTCTGTGGTTGGTATATGAGTAATGTCCTCTACCACCTAGACAAATACCAACATGAGAGGGTATGGAGCATGAGAAAACAACTACACCACACATCACATCCTATTCTTACATATTATTCTTACCTTGGCCAAGCGTCACCTCCAACATGGATATCTAATATGCCACTAACTAAGCCAGCAATCCATTGCTAGAATACTGCAATGCACAACTTTCCTTGAGGCCCACCAAGCCCAAATGAATCAATATTGCACTGTTGCATCATCTTCCATGGCTGCACATCTCCCCATACGGCACAAATGCTTATGCTTTTCTTAAAAAATCTTGTGCACATACCATGATGTGTGTATTTGGAGACTTTGTACCCAATGAAATAAGTGAGATCTCTCTCTTCCTTGCATTATGTTGTCCAAATCACCATTGAACACTATGAGGATAGCCCTCCAGTTGTTGGCGGTTGCCTCATCTGGCATGAATCCTTGAAAATCGATGCTTGGGTGGCCACACTTCTCCATCACTTTATTCAAAATTTTCCAAAAAATTACTTATGCATCTATATCCTCTTTCTTCATCTCGCATAGTGCTAGAGTCATCAACTCTTGTATACTACAGGAACACAATATAGAAATTGAAGTTTAAGGAGAACTATCTTTGTTAGATTCGTGTTGTGATGGTAAAATCATGTAAGATATTGCATAGGTCCCCAGTTCCATTCCTTCACATATGATTCACTAAGTCAACCCTTGAAGCTGGCATAGTCATTGACATTTTCAATATAAAGCACCTTCTATCATTGTCAACGGCTCGTCTTGGAAAATGCTACCATGGAAAAATTTATATGCACAATGTTGCTTTAACTTCAGAAGATGGGATTCCACCCCTTGATTACTCTTAGTGCATGCTACACAGACCATGTGTTTGAACCTACATGCACGAAATACTAAACATCATATGCATGGCTTTTTTATGATATTTATGAGATGCATGGTATAAATGAATGGAATAATATGTTACTTATGCGATGGTTACATGAAGCTTTGATCACAGCCTCTCGTGAAGGGGTGGAGGTCTCTACTAAGGAGTGGGAATTCTCAAGGGGATGTAGTCCAAAGGTGACCACATGTTTTATAAGCTGTCATATCTAGATTTTATATGTGACAACTAATCTAACCATTTCAATGTACATTATAAAATATGCAGTGCGGCGTCATCCTACGGGTGACATTTCCGTGTCGAGCACATCCGACAAAATGGGCTCCACAACAGATTGTGGTATCATGGCAAAGTTCGAGCAATAGAGCCAATGGCAAGCCATGGATCCAAACACTGTTATAGATGAGATGGAGTATCTTGGAAACTTGCAAAGTGTTATCTCAGTGGATTACCATAGCTTCTCCATGATCATATTCGATGTGTAGTGGTTCAAAGTGGTACTAGAAGGACAGGGGACCCTTCGATGAGTTCCATCTGGATTTCTCAAAATAGATTCCAAAAAAAGATGGACTGATTTGCAGACACGTTTGTCTTGCTAGCCCATTGTGAACAGGTGTATGAATAACTTTTTTTAAATTTTATGATGAGACAGATATGTCACAAATATTGAATCTCTCTTGTATGTGATTTTGAACATGTAATTTTCTATCCAGACCCCTGATAACCTCGATGGTAGTATGTTGTGCCTTTAGCTCCCCGAAGTGCGAGAGTGTAAGATGAAAGCAATGTTCCCAACGTAGATGAGGATAGTATGCAAATGGAGGGGTTGATATTGCAAGGGGTAGAGGTCAAAGATGGCTTGGAGCGTGTAGAATCAGGAAATGGATGACTGAAAGATAGGAGGCCATGAATTCTTTGAGAACGAGATGGACTCATCCTTTTGTGGTGACATGTCTATCGACCTTCCAGTGTATGCGGAGTTGTGCTAGGAGATTGACATGGGACCATACACTACGTCATACTTGCAGCATCCGCCTTACTCAAGTCATGAATCACTTATAAGGGTACTCTAGGATATGCATTTTAAGTAGCCTCATTTTTTTTGCAGTTATATTACCGTGCTTTGCTTTATTCTTTATATTGATTATGCTAACATCACTTTCTGTCTGTGTAGGTGACCTTTGACGATATTTGGAGAGCACAATGAGTCGAGGGATGAGCAACAAGGAGTTGCAAGAGATATTCACACGTATGTCTCCAAATCAGATGGCTTGATTCAGAGATATGGCGGACTAGGAGCTGTCTCAAACACCATCAATTTGTTCCATTAGATCTACTTCAGCATGCTTTGATGCTTTGGTTTCTAGTAGAAGAGGTCGACGCTCCATACTTGGGCTGGACGAAGAGAGTGGTTTTAGGGGATGCTTCCAAGACGTGGATGTGGTGAGCCCACGGTCGACGGGCTCGAGATATAGGTGCTACTCCTCGCTCTCATGCAGGTTCGAGAGAGGATGGCTCAAGTGGTTGTTGTGGAGGCACCGATGCAATGTCTCCGTCTTGTCGTTCTGGTGGAGTTGCATCACCTGTAGGATTTGTCACACATATGGGAACGTCTACTCTAATGACTCCAACTTTTGCTCAGTCGTCCGTAGGTGGCACTCCTATGGGTGCTACTCCAAGAGATACCACCCCAGTGGATACACTAGATGTACAGGGTCTCCTAGTTATGCCCAGGAGGGCGGTCGTAGGTGGGAGAGGACACATCTTATACATACCCTAGAGGGGTATGGATACCTTGTAGATGACAGGATAGGAGCCGTGATCATGAATGATAAGGGGCGCAGGGTGATGTCTCATATGAGAGAGTTGTGCCGACAAGTTTTTCGGCGCAACGTCTTGGACCATTGGAAGAACATACCCAAGGGGAGGAAGGACTACATTGCATGAGGAGTTTTCGGTACCCACCAGAGCAGAGAGGTTTTCCACAGACTAGATGATGGAGTGCACACGTATGTACATGTCACACAAATGATCGGACGCGTGCAAGGCACCCAAGAGTGGCACCTCAAAGCCCGAGTGGCTAGATGTAGATGACTGGCGGAGACTCGGGGAGGAGGCTACAGATTCTCCAAGAAGTTGGAGACAGCAACGCGAGGCAACGAGGGCACGACTGGAGGCAAGGGTGGTCCATGGGGTGGTCCATCATCTTAGGAGTAGCGGCCATAAGACTTATCTGGAGGACTTTGTAAGTTTTTCTTTTGTTCTTCTTGCTTTCTTTTTTGCAATATCGCTTGTACTGACAATCGTGCTTCTAACAATTGTATTTTGTTTTCTTTGCAACACTCCATTACAAACCACGATCCCATCGGCCTAGAGACACGGTCTCACTGCATTGATCGATAGATTGTATGCATGCGGCAACCCAGTAAGTCACTCATATTTCTTGTCCGTAGTTACTATTTTTATTAAAATGCATTATGTATGGTGGATTGATGTGTTTTGTTTTTTTTCTCAGACTTTGTTCAATGCTCCTTTGCATTGGGATGAGCTTTTGGATGGTGAGGATCTATAGCTCGCGCTTAGATTCGTGGAGCACATCCTCTTCCTTTTTGGTCCAGTGATTTATGTTGGCATCTTCTATGTACTATATTATTATCATCCTTTGTATCTTGCCATGATTCCATGAGTTTTCATCAACGATCTTATATTTACTCTATGTATCAGCCATGTGGGTTCAAGTAAATTTTGTGCTCATTTTGACGACCATTGCACACTTAACATTTAATCTGTTTGTACTACCCTACCACCAAAAAAAAACTTTGTAAAACCGTTGCTATTAGTGCCGCAAATTTGCACGCATCGCTATTAGTGTCACAATACGCGTCGCAAACAGTCACTATTGGCGTCAGTATCTATGTCAATATTTGCATCATTTTTGTGATGCAAATACCGATGCCCATACTGATGCCAATAGTGATGGTTTCATGGAGACACTAATACCGGTGCATTTAGCAATGATGGGGGCAATTTTTTTAAATGAACAATTTTGTCACTTTGAACGTCGGTATGAGGATTGTATCTTGTAGTGTCACTAGTCTTCTAGCCACAATCATTTGCAAGTGTCAAGATCCAATTGCACTAAAGTCTCTTACCATTTCTTGTATAGTGTTTTGCACCTCTTTGACATTAGCTCTACACGTACCTCTTTACACCTCATGGTTATGTATGCCTTGATGGATGAACAGTCTTGACATTGTGCTTACTAACATTACATAATACACTACACACTTACACTTGGAGAGCAGGATGGAGGGATGCTTACAATAGAAGCATCCAAGGCTTCCAAGACCATCAGCAAACATTCTAATAACCATTATGTTAGTATTAATTTTTCTTGCACAGCATCTAATGCAATGGGATTTAATCAGTATGATTTACTCATAATAGGGTACAAAGACTAGGTCATACTATCCCACAATCCTTTTAATGACTTTGCAAATGAAAAGTCTTATATGTCCATGTCACCTGGTTTAGTGAGCCAAAAATTGAGAAGCCAGCACAACTTCTATTTGGACACTCTAGTTCTCCGATGCATTTGCTTCAATGAATGGTACCGAGAAGGCCATCAATGTTGATGTGGGCTTTGTCCAGCAATGGCCATCGTACTTTTGCTCCATACACTCCATTGGATGCATATTGTTTACTACTACCGGTGGAAGCTCATATGTCACATTGCCATCATACAAAACTAGGATCTTATCTTTCTTTATAACACTCATATTCTAAGGCAAACGATGTAACACTCAATGTCACCCTCCCAAATACATTATGTACTCAGCCACACTTGCAGTATAAGAGGATGGTCATATTCCCTCCTCTTCCACATCAAGCATGATTGGGATGGTCTTGTGTTTCACCATGTCGTCGGAGGGGGTGGTGGGGCTTCCATAGTGATTGTTGTTTTCTAAAAGCTGCAAGGGCTCTAGGTGAGGTCTACTATGGGGAAGGCTATAATATATGCCCATTTTTTTGTTCGACAAGATAGTCTTGCGAGACCAAGGTGTCTAGAACATATACTTGGCCAGCCTCATGGTCATTATTGCAATGGATCGGTGTGCTTTGTATTCGTCCATTTGCATGGATGATAGCAAGAACACAATAGCCATTGGCATTAAAAAAATCTTCCTCCTTCAACATCAAGAACTAACTACTGATGTAGTGCATAATAGGTTTGGCATAGAGGGGCCACATATATGTAGACCTTGGTATTTGGTGTAGTATGCTAGATATAGGTGAAAGTGAAAGACTTAGTGTGGGGGTGGATGTCATGTATGAAAGAGAGAGAGAGAGACAAGAGGATATATAAAGCATGTGTGCGTGAGAGAGAGAGAGACAGAGACAGAGACAGAGAGAGGGAGGGAGGGAGATTGTGTGTGTGTGTGTGTGTGTGTGTGTGTGTGTGTGTGTGTGTGTGTGTGTGTGTGTGTGTGTGTGTGTGTGTGTGTGTGTGTGTGTGTGTGTGTGTGTGTGTGTGTGTGTGTGTGTGTGTGTGTGTGTGTGTGTGTGTGTGTGTGTGTGTGTGTGTGTGTGTGTGTGTGTGTGTGTGTGTGTGTGTGTGTGTGTGTGTGTGTGTGTGTGTGTGTTCCAAATATGAGAGAGAAAGGGGGGGAGAGAGATAGAGAGAGAGAGAGAGAAAGGAGCATAGATGAGGACGCAGAGAGAGAGAGGGCAAGAGTAAGGGTAAGGGAGAGAGGTGTACATACTTGTGAAAGTAAATATTTCACAACGTGGAGGGGGGGAGGGGGGAGGGGGGAGGCTATGTCATTGGGAGGTGTGGCCTTATATAACTACTTTGGGAGAGTGGAGTATTAAATGCATCTTAGAGAAAGAGAGAGAGAGAGACTGAGAGACTGAGAGATATGTGTAGTATGAAGAGAGACCCGCAAGGGGGGGAAGAGGGGTGTTTGACATATTTTTCTTCATCAAATATGGGGGTGTTGATGACCCCTTCTTTGGCGATAAAATGATCCTAGCCCACACACACTCTCTCTCTCTCCAATGATCCTAGCCCACACACTCTCTCTCTTCCATCCCCTCTATAAAAAAAACCCATATAACTAACATATGCGAGCATCGGCAACCCCATCTTCAGTGATCACAAAACCATATTAGCCCACACGCACTCTTCAATCCCCTCCATAAAAGACCCATATAACTAACATATTAAGATACTAACATATCAATTAATATACTAATTAATTAATATTACTATACTAACATATTGATTTATACTAATATATTAATTAATATAAAAATTAATTAAAATACTAATATACTAATTAATAATACTTAATATTGATATATTTGTTAATTAATACTAACTAATATTCATCAATTGACACTTATTCTTCATTTTAGTAATTTATTACTTATTAAATCACTAAATAATTAAAATTTAATTATTAAGTTATATAAATTAATATTAATATATTCATTATTTAATACTAACAAATATTATTATTAATTAATATTTACATATTAATTGATTTATACTAATTAATTTTAATTAGTACCAATAACTTATTAATTAATTTTAAATAATAATCATTAGTTGATTTATACTAACTTATATTAATTGATATATACTCGTTAATACTATTTAATATTTAGTAATTATTTTACTAATTAATATTACTTGATTAATATACATTGATATAAATAAGTAATGAATTAATTTTCATTAATTGATTTATACTAGTCAATATTAATATACTCATTAATTCATAAAAATTAATTTATTTATACTAGTTCATATTAATAAAGTAACTAATTAATATTTATTACTTGATTTTTACTCATTAATATTAATTAACTAAAATACTAATAAATATAAAATAAAATATATTTATAAATTAATTAATCATAATAAACTAATTAATATTGATTGATAATAATAATATAATTAATAAACTGATTGATATAAATTAACTAACTAATTAAAATCAAACTAGCAAACTAATTGATATTAATTAACTAACTAATTATAAGTTGATTGATAGTAATTAAATACTTAATTAAAACTTATTGATTAATTAAAATTTGAATTACATAAACACAATGACCATCAAATACCAATTATGATCTAGGTGAACACAGTGGTTGGGTATGAACGAATCCCAGTAGAGACTCTCCGTGAGAGAGAGAGAGAGAGAGAGAGAGAGAGAGAGAGAGAGAGAGAGAGAGAGAGAGAGAGAGAGAGAGAGAGAGGGAGGGAGGGAGGGAGGGAGGGAGGGAGGGAGGGAGGGAGGGAGGGAGGGAGAGAGAGAGAGAGAGAGAGAGAGGTATGTTCATGTGGGGGAGATTTTTCCACCTCCCAAAATTACTAACTAACTAAAATAATTAATATTAACTATTTAATTAATTCAATACTAACTAGCAAGTTAAATTAATATTAACTAACTAATTTAATAAATATTAATTAACTATTAATAGTAACTAATTTGATAATAATATATTAGTAATAATTATTATAAAATTAATTAAATTAATAATATTAATTTAACATGAATATAATATTTAAAATAAATTATAATAACTAATTTATATAAAGAATTGCAATGTGGATAAGGGGAGGTGTCCTTTTATAGGCAAAGAAGAGAGAATATATATATATATATATAAACGAATTGCATAGGCAAAGAAGAGAGAAAATGAGAGAGAGTGAAAGAGTAATGAGAGCGAGAGCATGAAATATGTGGAATTTTTTTCTTGCTAAGAAGGGGATTCCAAGCCCCTTCTCGGGCAAAAATAAAGCCACAAGTGGGACTTGTGATTTTTTTTTTGCTCGAGAAGGGGTCACCATTTCATCTATATATATATATATATATATATATATATATATTCTCTCTCTCTCTCTCTCTCTCTCTCTCTCTCTCTCTCTCTCTCTCTCTCTCTCTCTCTCTCTCTCACATTGGAGGTAGAGAGGTGAGAGTTTTAAAGTCATGATATGGTCATGTTGGTTACTATTTACATATCACACTTGTTGGCTCCATTTAGAAAGTGCACTTTTTGAAATTAGTATTTCATGCTTTAAATGCATATATATGTGATATATATTCTAGCATACATGTAATCAAATGTCAGTTACAATAGAATTATCACTCTAGAATTCACAAAAGATGGTATTATTACAAATGAGTGGATACAAGATACATCAAGATCCCTAATGAGAGGTCAGTATGAGATCTAATGTTGTTAATATATTGTAGAGATGTTTTTTTGGCATTTAGTAGATTCCTAATCCCTTATATAAATACCACATACTATAGGTGGCATACAACATGGCAGGGCTTTTTGGAGCTCATTTTTGCAAATGTACACAGAAGAAGGGGATAGCATTTTAGATTGCAATGTGAGGTGGATGAGCTTGCATCAATAGCTCTAGATTATTCCAAGAGAAAACTTATACACCTATATTGCTTTGCCAAAGATGAAAGATTTCTAAGAGTAGAGGTAACATGTTTACATAAACTTGTACAATATTTGACTGTAATGTAGTTCTCTTTTTTGTCATACCAATACATGCATGCTCACCTTTCCATGTGCGCATGTATAGCTTCCTCCCACAACCTGAAAATTGGTTGTGTTCTATGTGAATGGGGTCCTTCTACATAGGTGGCCAAAGTAGAAGGGATCATTATTAGTGAAGCCCCTTGAAGTGGGTAGGTATTGGGTGATTTTGAGGCCAAGGCTCACTAATCTTTTGAAGGAAATATCCACATTGTTTGACATGGCCATTTGGATCTCAATGAAGGGACAACTTGAGCAAGCCACTCCAACTAGTTAGAAGTGAATGTGTGAAGCCATCAAAGCAAGCACCAACTTTTGTATTTCAATATAGACAAGGTGTGTGCAAAGCAACTCCCACAACCACTTCTTCTAGAAGGAGTTACACGAAGCCCCTTTTCTTGAAATGTTTTGATGACATTGATTGGCCATACTTTAGCCCAAAAACAATACTATTTGTGGATGATAGAGTGGAGAAGATGCATAGGAAACCATCCGATGCCTTCATATGCCCACCCCCATTTGAGGAAAACCCCATGGACAATGTCCTCTTGGAGCACATGCTTCCCTACTTAACTGAGCTAGCATGCTTCCATGGTTCAATCCTGGACTTTGTTAGGAAT
>NW_028229892.1:0-50488 GCF_053477565.2 Lygodium microphyllum | reverse complement strand
CTGATTCTGATAATCGGATTCCTGAAAAATCAGACAAAGGCTACGTAGAGCTAAAGGCACATCACAGATCCATCACTGGGCTAAAATTTAGAGCACATAGTTCAAAATTTGGCTATAAACAATCCTCCAAATTGTGCATGGCTTTTACCGTAACGGCCCTGCGGGTTGGGGGGACTGCCCCCCCGGACCCCCGCAGAGGGGGCTCTGCCCCCTCCGCACCTCCTCCAAGTGGGTTGGACGGGAAACGCGCGTCATGACAGGTCCTCCAAATTCAACCCTAGTGTAGTAATGGCTCTACATGAGCACGGATCCTCACTTGTAAATGAGCAACCAAAAGCCCATACCCGAATAGAGAGAAACAGAGACCCTAGAACCTCAACACGCCAATCTAGCCATCCAGAGCAAAAAGGCCACACCATGAGAACACATGTACATTGTGTTCAAACTGCGTCTAGTCAAAGCAGAATGCAACATCATCAAGCTATCAATGCGAGGATGACTAGACATGATAAGTTTTGACGATAGATGTATCTTGAGCAGCGCTGCACAAATGACCCAAGACCTCAGTAGAGAATCCATGTCTGACTGTGCAATTAGGGACTCAAAGGCATCTATCAAAAGGCTTAAATTTACAAGCCAAGACCCGGAAGATGAAGACATAATACCACCTGCTTATCTTAGGGTCAAACTCACCGCGAAAAGAGAGCATACTATTGATGCTCTGATTGATGAAGGAGCAGATTTTAACATCTTGACCTATGAATCATGGACCCTACTAGGCCAACCAGAGCTCACACCGACTAGTGCAACTTTTAGCCCTTATAGGGACACCCACGAGCACTCATAGGGAAGTGCAAAATCCTTGCGACAATTGAAACGGAAAGCTTGCCTATCCTATTTCATGTTCCTCCAAATAGTGCTAGCTGCGGGAAAGAGACCCTCCTAGGAAGACCCTTCAAAAGGGCGACCAAGTGTGAGGCCGACTATGTAGCACAGAGGATACACCTGACACTACCGGGTGTGAGGATAGTCACAACCTTTAGTAAGGGTAACCTCATCAAACCTCGAGGGAAAGGCAAGCAAGGTGCTGACATAATAGTCAAGCTTGCTGATGAGAGCAAGGACTTGTTGGAAGAGTTAATACAAGCATAGGTCAAACAACGAGAGCCAGTGAGTGAGGCCATGCCTAAACCAAGAAGGTCAAGAGACAATGCCAAGGACAGGCTTTGGACTTACAAATATCGTAGAAGACCCCAAAAGAAGCCCAAGCCTTATAGACGCAGGCATTGATGGCGAGCTAGCACAACACCACGATGGATATCCAAGGCGTTGCTTCGTGCTCAAGGGTATTATGCAGGCAACCGATGGATTTGGGTACCAAAACCCCCTGCTAAACCACCTCTGTCAGACGCCCAAATTATGTCAAAAGCAAAGAGGCATAGGAGGAAACCTAAACGAAAATCCAAGTCTTGAACCAAAAATATGGGAGTGATTGAGCCCCACACGATTGAAGTCAAGAAACCAAACATGACCTATCAAAAAGTAGATCCTTAGCCTAGTGTGCTTAGCAAGCAGATATCAGAGGTAACTGTCGAGCGTACACTAGGTCCACTAGTGCCCAAGGAGCCTTTAACTTTCCAAGAGGATAATAAACACCACATCCACAACATTGCGCATGATAAGGCGGATTGCTCAACAAAGCTAATGATAGAATCGTCTAACAATCACGAGCAAATTCTCCAGTCAGTGCCAATCCCACGTGGGAGTCCCAAATCTCCCACATCCTCTTCACCTAAATGGACACGAGAAGCATGGCAGCAACAGCCTCGTGTTGCTGCTCAATCTGCACAAGTGAATGCGCAAAGGGCAACAAAAGACACGACCACTTCCGATCGCCCTAGGGACTTGACACCGCAGTCTACCAATGGTAGCCCGTCCAATGTACTGGCCACCACTACTTCCAATCAGGGACCCCAACAGTCACAGCCTTTGGCCGTGACAATGCCCCTTATGGAATGTGTCCTTAGTAGCTTACTTGTGAAGGAGGTGTCGCGACCTACCTCCTTAACAACTCCAGCACTTCCAAAGCGCCTACAACCTGGGCTGGAGGAGTTGAGCACAAGGGAACGGGCGGAAGAGCTAGACTTCCCCAAAAGGGAGACAGTTGTACCCACACAACCTGGCAAGGCTGTTCTGCAGGCCACAACTAGGTCCCATGAGGACACACTAGAGAAAGGAAATGCTAAGGCCCAACCAAGCACATCAGTGGCGGTCGACCTAGCCCAAGGTCCTGAGCCGTTAGATGCACTTGCACTGACCAAGAAAAAGAGGAGAAAACAATGAAAACAACAACAGTTGTAGGTGGTTGTGGACCCCAAGAACATTGGGATGAAGAGTGCTGGAAAGCTGATGAATAAAGCATCAAGTCCATCCACCAATGAGCCCACTGATGCCTCTCCTTAATAGCGGTGAAACCTCAGGCACATCCGTGTGCTCCGACAAATCAAAGCAGTCGTTACCATCAATGGCTGCTTGCAACACTCTATCCACTGAGATAGAACTTGCATTGACAAATCAAGGGTGGATACAACACTGTCACGACGGGATGACGAATTCACACTAGTCACACCCAAGGAGAACCATGACGCAATAACGAAGCCTCAAGAGAAACATGGAAACCCCAAGAGCATGAGCAATCCTAGCGTTGACCAATCTTGCTCACATAGGCCTGAACCCCCAGCTATGCTAAAGCCTAGACAAACTCCTAGAACCTTGCATGAGATGGCAACCGAGCAAGCCCTCGTTGAACATAGAAGTATCGCAGAATGCTTAGCTGAGTTGGATGCTAAGCTCAAGGTGTTCGCACAAGTCTACGTCCTTGCGGACGTGGGTACAATCCCCAAGGAGCAGCTTGGAGATTACTTGCCCTTCCCTTTATCTTGGGAAGAGCAGGAACACCTTGATGAGCACTATAGCAGGCTCCTACATGAACACTTGCAACTCATCTCGAGCAAGGAAGCTGATGAACTATGCTTAATCGTCATGTTCAATGAAGTGCTCTGCCAACCGAATCTCAT
The DNA here is from genome assembly GCF_053477565.2 of Lygodium microphyllum. Classification (NCBI taxonomy): domain Eukaryota; kingdom Viridiplantae; phylum Streptophyta; class Polypodiopsida; order Schizaeales; family Lygodiaceae; genus Lygodium; species Lygodium microphyllum. The sequence goes on along the minus strand of NW_028229892.1, from coordinate 47,411 downwards.
AGACCTAGAGCAACTAAAGTGACTGTCAGCAGGCCAGAGTCAGTTTGAGCAGTGTTGGTGTGAAAACCGCATTGCAATGGCCAAACCAGGAGCCCAGATCATGACATTCTCAGAGGAGCGATTGGCCAAATGGTGGTCTCAAAGAGACCCAACCTATGTGGCACCAACTTCCCTTCCAGTGTTGACTACCATTCGGGATACGGACTTGGCTGAACCTAGCCAAGAAAACTCTCTGTTTGATAAGGTTCTCACTGAGGAGGAGTTACATGTTGCTAGTAGACTCGGACAAGTCCATGCTGCTCGATGTCACAAAATATCTATCGGTAGTAAGTAAGCTGCCACGAGTGCTGGATGTGTGTGCCACGCTCCAGTACAACCCCGAGTTCTACAATTGGTTCTTATCCTCGTGAAGTGACATGGATTTATAAATATGTATATAAATAAACACTGATTTGTGTATCACCGTGTATAAACAATATCAACACACACAAGCAATGATAGTCAAGCATAGGGAGAAGAGTTGGGTCTGACAAGCTAAGCTCCTCAAGTCCTCCTCTCATCACGCATTTAAAAGCCGTGTGCTGTACAAGTAGCTTGGCAAGTCATCATGCCATAAATTTTTGTTTTTGATGAGTAAAGGAGCAAGATCCCCACTTGTACACACTTCCTTCACCTACTGTTAACGTATGCGACCTTAACAAGTAATGGGATAGGCATCATAGCATTCTGAAAAATTATGTCTTAACATGACTGCATTGGTCTGATGTACTTAACGCAAGCGAGTATGTACTCTCACGAAGTGACAAGTTGATGCAGAATGACATAGGTCAATGTCTAGAAGCGTTTAATATCCAAGTCACCACAAGACCACCAACCCCACAAAGAACCATTATGGAGGAAGTGACAGGAATACCAAAAGAACCATTATGGAGGAAGTGACAGGAATACCAAGAAACAAAAGCCATGACGGAAACGCCACTAGATGAGAACCCAAGGATGCCTTTGCAGAAAAAGCACATATTGCAACTGAGCATGGCCAAAGCATAATCATTGATTACCTCCTCCTTCTTGGCCAAACTCTATGTTCGGGCAGGAGCCATGCTCTCAACAAGGGCGAACGTCTCTTCTTTGCAAGATGCTCTGCTCTTGTCCATGCATAGCTCACTCCAAGTGCTACCTCAATTGTTTGATGTCTCACATGTTACAAAGAGGTTTGCAAAATCTCAAGTGTATCTCTTCATCCCAACAACAGTTCCTCTAGCATCAAGGCTAGTGACACAATCATCTCTGTAATATCAATTCTTCATAGCCTTTGAATCCCAACATTTTTCAATCCAAATGAAAGGCTAATAGCCTCAATGTATGGCATTGATTGTATTCATTTTTCCCACCAAAAAGAAAGAAAGAAAGAAAGAAAGAAAGAAAAAGAAAAGAAAAGAAAAGAAAAGAAAAGAAAAAGCACACACGATCACAGCACCACACCTAGGGGTCCTCAAATTAGGTACGTCCAGTGACCTTGGTCGGCTGGCTCCGTCCCTAATTTCCTAGCCCTTTGTACATCCCCCACAATTGTTCAGGGCACATTAAGGGCAGAACATACCTAGGTAGCTCGCCTCGCCTATGGTTAGACCTGTCACCCTGAACCACTTGCACAATTCTTTTGCACTCCATCTCAATGCCATTACAATCAATAGTGGTAAGCAAGGCATGAACGACAATGGAAAAGTACACCATACTTTTCAAGCACTACAAGTAGCCACTAGCTACCAAAAGCTAAGATATCAAACAGCTCAATTATGCTACATTGCCTTGTCAAGACCATAATGATGTCTTAAGCAATCTTTAAGTGTACTCCCCGTCTTCATCGACAAATTTTTCCATCAACTTAGCCCCTTGCTTCACTGACCCATTGCTATACAAGGAACTAGGCCGACAGTCTTCTAACTAACTAATATCTAAGTATGCACAAGCACTCACATAATACCTGCATCGAAGTATATACATAGTTTGGGTCCTCAAGTGCAGGACAATACTCTCAGCTTGCTTAGAGTTCGACCTGTCTCCCAAACTAATTGCACTATGTCTTGTGTACAATAGAGAAGCCTAGCACTACCCTTAGGGAGAGACCACATGAGAGGTTTTCAATTGCAGGTGTTGAAGACTCCAACGAAAGTGTCGTTCGCTCTTCATCAATACCCAACTCTGAATGCTTATCCCTTACCATCCGACAAGCCCGCAAAGAATCGTCATGTGCAGAATCCCCAACAAACCAACACTTGTGCTGGCCAATCCCCAACACAGAATAGCCCTACCACCAACTCCAACAACCTTCCACTAGCCACCTTGGCCACCAACAGGCCCCCAGGACCTTCTTCCACACCACAACAACACTCCTCCATGGAAACCACAGGCGTCCTTGTCACCCACGTCTTTGGTGCATTCTAAACGCTTGCTACCTACGACGGTGAGTGCCATGGGACTGGCACTCGTCTAGGAGGGGGATAATGTTAACCCTCAAACAAACGAAGGTGGAAAATCGGGAAAAGCTAAAGCAGAAGACAAAGACAAAGGCCAAGGCAAAGAGAAACAGAAGACAAAGACGCACAAGGAGAAGAGTCCTAAATAAGGGAGAAAGGCGCACAACGAAAAGCGCAAGTCAAAACTTTTGTAAAAGAGCACAAGCGCATCATGGTTTAATTCAAAGAGCGCCAAGCTCTCACCCGTGCAATTTGTAAATGTAGACGGGCGGTGGAAAGGAAGCTAGGAAGATAGAAGGACAATGGGAAAAAGGGGCCTCGGCCATGTAAAAAAGGGAAAATGGGATGACCGCCCAAAAGGGATTTAGGGTTTTGTATATAAAGTTGAAAAGTGAATGAGAAGCTCATTCTTGTGTGTGGCCAAAAGTAGCTCTCCTCTTCTTTTTCTTCTTCTTGTTCTTGCTTGCTTGAGCTTGTGCTTGAGAGAGGGAGTGTAAGAGTGTGAGGGAGTGAGTGTGTGAGGGTGAGGGACTGAGGAGGAGAAGCTCTCCATCTTCTCCTCTCTTCTCTTCTTCTCTTCTTTTCTCTTGTCTTGCTTGCGGCATTGGAGCTTGGAGTGTGGAGCTTGAGGATGGAGCTTGCTTAAAGCTTGCACTTGGATTGTGGAGCTATCGGAGTGCGTGGAGAGGAGGTAACTCCAATGGCATGGAGGTAAACTCACTACACCCGTAGATATGGATGGCACGTCGGCTATGTGAGAGGTAGCCATTAGTGCTCGGCTTGGAACGCTTGAAGCAATAAGCGGTCCATGGGTCTTGGCGGTTGAGCGAGAGCTCCCCTAGTTTCCCTATTAATTCTCTTAATAGCTTATTTCTGAAGCCACGACCTTGATCTATCACTATTTCTAGTGGTATTCCAAATCTGCAGCATATGTCCTCCATGAGGAACTGAGTTACATCCTCTTTCTTGTAATTCCTTGTAGCCTTAGCTTCAGGCCATTTGGTCATATAATCAACTGCAGTAATGATGTAAGAATTTCCTATTTTAGTACCAGGAAAATGTCCAATAAAATCCAAAACCCACTTCTCAAACAGTCCATAGGCAACAATGGCTTTAGCAGGTTCTAAAATTAGTACTCTTTTTGCATATGACTGGCAAACATGACAACTTTTACACCAATGAGCACTTAGACTAGGCCAAGTAAGTCTTGCTAGCAGAATTTTACTTTTGGTAAGCTCAAAACCAAAATGACCACCACATGCTTCCTTATGACAGGAAGATATTAAGCAGGAATCTTAGAACTATCCAACACCCTTCTTAGTACATTATCAGTCCCCTTCATATACAACTGATCATTTATGAGCACATATGCCCTGGCCTTTCTGACAATGGCATACCTTTTATATTTATCAGACAATGACTTTAATTCCCCAGTTTTTAGAAACTCTTCAATCAGATGAAAGAATTCGCTACCCTCATATCTAGGATTATCCACCCTCATTGCTGCAACATATTGGGAAAGAGCATTTTTAGCCAATTCATGAGTTCTATGGTTGTTCTCCCTACCAAGATGCCAAATTACAAATTTCTGCAGCTGCCTCACGAGGCCTTTTATCTTAAACAACCAGTCCTTCAAAATATCTTTATTGGATTTCCAAACATTTGAACCTGTCTGACCACCAGCATAACATCTCCTTTTGCAACTATCTTCCTGTATCCCAGCTGAATACACTGTTTTAGGCCAGCATGTAAAGTCACATATTTTGCTTCATTGTTACTTTGTATCTATTTACTCTCTTGACTTCCAGAAAAGACTTCTTGATTTTCAACATCCATAATGACAAAACCAAGTCCTCCCTTTTTTAGTACTCTTGTGTAATTGCCATAAAAAAACAAGGTAGCATCTTTATCCTTCATCGCCTCATGAATTTGTGGATGTGGAATCAGCTTCCGTCTTATAACAGCTGCACTTTCAACTGGTTCTTTATAAGTCAAGATATCAACTAAGCTAGCTCTTACATTATCCTCCTTCAAACATGTAAATTCAAATTCTTGCGAAGCCAGCAACCACTTAGTAACTCTTGGAGCATTTTTAGCAGATCACAAAACCTGTGGAAGCAACTGAGAGCTAGGAAGTACTACAAATGGTTTTTTAATCAAGTATGATTTCCATCTTTTAACTGCATATACCAACCCCCATACCAACAATTCTTCTTCCATCCAAGCTTTTTCAATCACTCGAATGGATTTGCTTATATAAAACACCGGCCTCATATAAGACATCCCTTTTCCCTTCTACATTAAAATGGCTCCCATTGCATTTTTCCCAACACTAATGCTAATGAAGAAAAGTTCATCCCATTTTGGAGACATAAGAATTGGCAAAGTGCTTAATTTTTCTTTAATATGCAAGAATGCATCTTCTTCACCTTGCATCCAAACTAAAGGATCCCTTTGAGTAACTTTCTGTAAAGGATATACATACTCAGCTAGCATATGGAATGACCTTGATAGATCCCTCAACTTTTGAATAAAGCTCATCAATTATTTTATAGTTTTTGGAGAATCTATAAGAAGTAAAGCTTCCACTTTACTAGGCTCAGGTGAAATACCATTAGTAGACACTTCATGACCCAAGAGTATCACTCTAGTTCTTGCTATTTTACATTTATTAGGGTTCAACTTACCACCATCCTCATCAAGTTTGCACAAACTTCATCAAGGTTTTTAGAGTGTAACGCCCTTGAGCTATACACACAAAAGTTATCCATAAATACCTGCAAAGATTTCCTAATAAAAGGGGCAAACACCTAACTAACCCATCTTGAAAAGCTAGCGTATGCATTCATTAGACCAAAAGGCATCACTCTATAACAGAAGCATCCCCATGGGGCAATGAATGTTGTTTTCTTCTGATCTTCTTCTGCTATTCTAATTTGGAAATATCTAGAACATCCATTGCACACACTATAAAGTTCATGACTAGCCACTTGTTCCAAGATCTCATCCTGAAATGGAAGAGGATAGTAGTCCCTCTTAGTAGCTGCATTAAGAGGCTTGAAATCAACACATACTCTCCACTTTCCATTCTTCTTTGGTATGATTACAACAGGCGACACCCACTCTGCATCATCAATAGTATAGGTAAATTCAGCATCAAGTAACTTCTAAATTTCAGCTTTAAGTACATTTTCCTGAATTGTACCAAGTCTCCTAAGTTTTTGAGCCATTGGTTTATACCCTTCTTTCAATTTGATATGGTGCATAATGCTGTTAGTATCCTTCAGTTGGTGATATTTTGTAGCAAAAAATTTTGGGTATTTTTGAAAAATGGTTGAATATTTATCTCTTTCATCATTAGTCAACAAGCATATTCATAAGCTTACGCAGTCCAACATTCATTTCAGGTTGCTAATCACAAGTTTCCTGCATGAAGTCTGTACTTTTTGCAACGATATTTACAACTTTTTCCTCTTTTTTTGAACCCTGGATTGACAACCCAAAGAGGTTAACATCCTTGGAGAGTAAGCTAGCTTCCCATTCTCTATCTTCTTCATCAAGGTTGGAATTTTCTGAATCACTACTTTCATCACCTCCAACATCACTTTCATGTCCATTTTGAATGACAGACCCTATTTTCATGTCAAAGATCACCCTCTTATGAGTCGGCTTCTCTAGATAAAGTTTTGATTGACCTCCATACCAGTCTTGTCTAGATCTCATACCAATCAACCACAGTCATCCCAAAATGAGAGGATATGCCCCAAGTTTTGCAGGCATAACATGGAAATCCAAACATGCTCTTTGACCTCCAATGTTGATTTCCAAGTTCTCAATGACTCCCAAGAATTTCACTTTTGAGCTATTTGCCATTTTAACCTTAAACAATGACTTCCTTGTCATTTTAAGATGCATTTGCAACATTGCTTCTTCAGTGATTACACAAACTTGCGCACCACCATCAACATAAACTTGATCAATTTTCCTTCCATGTATCCATGCGTCCATGACAAGTATAATGTCTTTCACATCTCATAGGTATACCACTCCATCATGCCCAATTTGGGTTTTTCCTTTCTTGATGCTAACCAAACCATGCCATTGCCTCCTCAGACATGAGTTCATCTGCAATAGTTGACCATATGTAACATCAGCCTTTTTACCTCTTTTAAGTCTTCAAGCAGGTTGTAAGGAACTTGATTGACTCCCAAAGCAAAGTCCCCCATTTGAATCTTCCTTCGTGGTCTAGCTTTCCTGCTACGTTTGCAACCTGTTTTTCCTTTTTAATCCTTGCTACCCTTTGAGCTTCAATTTCAATATCCCTCTCTCTAACTCTCTTGTTAGCAAAAACATCTGCATTTTCCCCATCATCAAACATGCTGGTTTCGATCAAATTCATGCCCGATGTGCCTTCACCAGGTCTTCTTTCCAACTGTTACCTAGTTGGTTCAAGTGGCCTTTGTTCCTGTTGAGGTCTAGTATCTTTCCTAGCATTCCCTTGTGGCATGGGATACATCTTCCCTCTTGTTCTTCTTAGATAAGGGCAATCAAGAGCAATATGACCTCTCCCTGCAATTAAAGCATTCAAAGTTTTCCCATCTATTCCTTGGAGGTCCTCTAAATCTAGGTTGCATTTGAGGTTGCCTTGCATGCAATAGGTTCATATTCAAATTCACATTTGCCAATTGTTCCTGTAGTTTACTAATCACATCATCATCAGGTTTCCTATGACCTTGTTGAGTCCCATTCTCCACTCTTTCAAATGCCCCATGGAGATTCACAGCTTGCTGTCCTGCATTTCCTGCAACATTGTCAACTTGATTAGGCAATAAAAATGCATGCACAACAATACCTCTTGATTGATTCGATCTCAATTGTATTTTCCTTTGCTTTTCTTTGGCTATTTTGACTGCATCTTCATATGTATCAGAGTCTTTGATCAACATCTTTTCTCTAATTTCAAGTTTGAGCAATGAAACAAACTTGTCCTTTTTCAAGAACATCATGGGAGGTTGCTCCATACTTCGTGCAATTTCTATCCATTTTGCTTCAAATCTCGTAGCAAATTTAGACACTTCCTCATTTTCTCCCTAAAACATATTTTCCAAAGATTTCCATAAACTCTCAGGAGTTTGCTTAGTTGCAAGCCTTGTAAGGAACTCATTTTTGACTTCATTCCAATTTGCCCTTGTCTCTTCATTCAGTGAGCTCCACCATTGATAGAAATGTGCGGGATCTAGAGCATGGCAGATGCAGAAGCTATGGAGGTTGAAAGAGGAAGAAGAAACTCATGAATACGTTGACCTTGACAAAGACAAATTGTCACACAAGTGAATTAGGTTCCAAGATTGAGACTTGGACTCATAAACACAATCTTGTGTATGGACAGTGACATTGACAAATTGTCACACAAGTGAATTAGGTTCCAAGATTGAGACTTGGACTCATAAACACAATCTTGTGTATGGACAGTGACATTGACACTTTACTAGAAAGAAAAGAGAACTATTGTTGCATTAGAAAGAGAGTGCAAGTACAATGCTTTATAGGAATTGAGTGGTGATACTTTCTCCTATTGTGCATATGGGATTCTGGTCCTGAGCCCTCACTGCTCCTCACAAAGGGACTGAAGTAGGTGTGATTGCAAATATCTCAACACCCCTCCTCAATCACAAGCAAAAGTACAAAGTGTGTAGAGGCTTTAGTGAAAGCAACACCTGGAAAGTGTGGGCACACCATAAACATGGCAAAAATACTAGAGACTATCGCAAAAAAGGCTAAGTGTGGGTACCACAAACATGATGGACATTGAGAGGTTGTAGCAAGGAGCTCACAAAGTGTACAGAGGCTGTAGTACAAGGATAACTGAGGAGTTTACAAGTTTATGTTTGAGGCATTACGGCTAGGAAATACACAGCTAAAAAAGTCTATCTGAATAGAAGGATTGATGAGGTTTGTCCTTCTCCTGGTGGTCTTCTTCTTCTTCTTCTTCCTTTGCTCCATTTTCTTCTTCTTCTTTGACTGCAACTAGATAGGCCTTTTGGGACCTCTTTCTGGCATGGCAGAACTTCTCGGTGTGTCCGGTCCTTTTGCAGAAGTCCAAAAGAGCTGATCCTTTTTGCCTTTGTACCTGTTGCAAACATATAATGCATGCTCATCTCTGGAGGTACTTGGTTCTTCCTTAGTTTTTAGCTTCTTTTCCTCTTCTAACAGTGATACTTGGATATCAACAAGTTCAGGATTTGCATGTTGATTAAAGTTGTTGATACATTATTATATTCAGGAGGCAAACTCTTAAGTAGAACACCGATGCAAACATCTTCTTCCATTTTAATGTTGATTCCTGCAAGTTGGGTTAGAAGCCCTTCCATGTAATTTAGATGTGTGGCAAGTGATGTGATGGACTTCATTTCAAGCCTAAAAAACTCAATCAGGAGACCATACTTTGATGATTTAGACTGTGCACCGAACAAGGTGTCAAGCCTCTTCCATGTATCCTGTGAGGTCTCATAGTTATCCACATGGTGGATATAGCTATCGTTTAGCTCCAGTTTGATAATGGCATGAGCCTTATCATCATTCTTTTGCCAAGTGACAACAAGATCTGCATCACGAGGCTTCTTTTCTTTTCCATTGGTAATGGCCCAGAGGCCCTTCTTCATCAGGATGAGTTTGATGCGGGTCTGCCAGGTGTGAAAATCGACTCCTTTGAAGCGAGCAGTTGGAGAGTCTTTGCCCATGTTAGACTTACAGGAACAATAACAAATCAACTTCAGAATTATGAGATTTGAGCAGCAGAAGAGTTGGTTGAGAGACACAAGTGCTAAAAAGCACTAACTGAGTGTTAATGAACACCAAATCTGCAAAATCCTTTACTCTTTTTAAATCCAAGTCTAATCTTTCCCTTCTTGATTTGATGCTGATACCTTCAAATTTGAGTGACAGGACTTTAATGAGCTTCAGAGAGTATTGCTCAGTGATTAAAATCACTGTTGATAACTTCAATGAGAGAAACAGTGAAAAATGTCAGAATTTTGAAGCTTTAGCTATGGCTTCTGCATTAGGGTTTCTGGGGGCAGCTTGGTTCTTTTATTGATTCTGGGAGCTATAGTAGATCATTTTCAAAAGTTTTTTTAATGGAAATGTAGCTCTCTTCAAGGTCTATCAAAGCATTACTTGGGCTGACCTGAGGTTAAGAGGGATTGAGAGAGCAGAGAAGGGAGTTATGCCATGCCCGATTGGGCTCTGATACCATGATAGAAATGTGCGGGATCTAGAGCATGGCAGATGCGGAAGCTATGGAGGTTGAAAGAGGAAGAAGAAACTCATAAATACATTGACCTTGAGAAAGACAAATTGTCACACAAGTGAATTAGGTTCCAAGATTGAGACTTGGACTCATAAACACAATCTTGTGTATGGACAGTGACATTGACACTTTGCTAGAAAGAAAAGAGTACTATCATTGCATTAGAAAAAGAGTGCAAGTACAATGCTTTATAGGAATTGAGTAGTTGTACTTTCTCCTACTGTGCATATGGGATTCTGGTCCTGAGCCCTCACTGCTCCTCACAAAGGGACTGAAGTAGATGTGATTGCAAATATCTCAACAACCATAATCTTGCAGAAACTTCAAGCAACATGTTGATCATTCGAAGCTTATTTACATCAGTGTCTCTTCGATCTTGGTAAGCCATCCACTCCAACCTCTTGATAAACTGATTAGCATCCTCATTTTTAGTACCAAATAAGTGTTTATATCCAAAAGTCGCCATGCTTGAGTTTGTGTACAAGTTGGTTTCCAAACCTTACACTTCCCAACTGATAAGATTAACAAGAGATCTTCAACGTGAGAGATCCTTAGCGGGGGCACCAATATATGGTGGGTGAGTTAGGTAGTCGGCCTTTAACAACCCCCAAGACAACACCACAGGATAAAGACCGAGGATCTTCCCTCAACAAAACCCACGAAACAATACCACTGAACACATGATCCAAAATTCCTGATTACTCACTCCTCATTGAGACTTCAACTCAACACTTAAACAGCTCAAACCTTCAAGCTCAGATTTTACCACTTTTAGAGAGAATTTGATACTGAAACAACCATGGCCAAGACTTTGACAACACTAGCTTTTAGATTCACACAACTCCTATTTTTTAGGGATGGCAACCCCACGTAGCAAACTAACCCACAAAGCGTGATTGCCTAAATCTGTGTAAAATCGGTTGTAGATCCTTTTCGTTCTTCTTTTCTTAGAGCACACATAAATACAGTCCAAATATATAGATAACCAAAGCTTTATATGGCAAATTTTCATGCCAACTCAGCTGCTATAAGCAATTCACTGTTGTGGACAATCCATTGCTGCATCAAAATAAAGTTTACACTGATATAGCAATGAATAATCATGATGACTTTCATGGGAAACCAAGTTGGTGACATAGATACTGCTCAATTCACGTGTTTCCTCATAGAGCACAGAAATTGCCTCATAGAGCATTACAAAGAGCAGTTCATAACTTTCTAACTGGACCTCGGATCTCCAAGATTCAAAAAGAAAATTTGTAGCTCTCTTTCCAATCTATAACTCTTCAAAACAAGTCAGAGTCAAATTCCTTGATCTACTGCCCTAAAATAGCTTTGCACAGTCTGCAGTCCTAAATTATTGCATACTCTATACAACAAACACAACTGCTCTGTTCCAAAAGCACAAACTTGCAAATGGGAAGACACATTCTTTGACTTCAGATTGCCATTTCAGCATACTACAGATACATCTTAGCATGTCTTGCATTGATGAAGAGTTGCGGGAGCTTCGAACTTTATGAATTCTAATTCATCTGGCTGTAAATCCTTCCAGATTTCTACTAACTCGAACCCATGTATTCAACATCTGCCCGTAACACATATTCCCAGCCATATACCTAGTTTTAAGATGTAGAGATCCTTTACTTCCATTCTTCTCTGCTGTGAGAGGAAGCCTCACATAACAACTAACATAACTCATGATGAATTACAACCCTCTGTTGTCTTTAACTCATATCCATACATCAGAACTGATATGCAAATTATCTAACCCACCACAAAGTAGTAGAAGAAAACAAGACAAAAAGGAGACTCTTATTACCATCATCTGAAAACTGAGAACTCGCATCATCCCATTGACTTTAGTAGCCCTGCCATCCTACTCCCCTTGGCTCCAATAACTTCAGCTTCACGGTCTCTTTGTTCTGACAGTTTGTTTTTCTTCTTCTGAGCTTCAGATTTCTCCCTTCTTCAACCTACAAGATTCTTCTTCTCCCTCCCTCCCTCCCCCCCCCCCTCTCTCTCTCTCTCTCTCTCTCTCTCTCTCTCTCTCTCTCTCTCTCTCTCTCTCTCTCTCTCTCTCTCTCTCTCTCTCTCTCTCTCTCTCTCTCTCTCTCTCTCTCTCTCGTTGTGTTCTGTCGAACTCTTCTCTTCTCTTCTTTTTTCAAAAAACCTCACGTTTTTGCTTTTTTCCTGATTTTTCAAGTTGCCCCTTGCTTCCCCTTAATTGCTAAATCGCAAACATGGCCCTTGCCACGTAAAATTTCACTCGGGGACTTAAAATGGGAAACAAGAACACAGTTGTTCTCTTCTTGCATGAGGCGTGTGTCTCAAAACTGAAATATCACAACCACGTGTCGAACATGCATGGTACCACTTGGGATTTCTATTTATCAACCCGACTCCTGCTACTGGTAAGTGTTAGAAATACAAAAATTTGATATTTGCATGTATTACCCCACTTGACTTCACACAGCATCATGTGCCCAGTCGCTCATTTTCACTCACCAATGGTCTACTAGAGATAGACATCAACTTGATTGGTTTGAGCCCTTGATGGACTATGTTATGTTGACAAATTCTAGTGAGTCCCTTACTTATGAGGAGGCTATGCATAGAGATACTAGTTACTCTTGAGAGAGGGCCATGCAGCTAGAGTATAACTCATTGCAAAAACACCATACATGGGATTTGGTTCATTTGCCCAATGGAAAACATGCATTGCTATGCGGCTGGATGTACAAGTTGAAGAGTATCCCTAGATGCCCCAAGGTAGTATATAAGATTAGATTGATTGCTAAATTTTGAAGCAGGGGCATGGTGCTAAATTTGATAAGGTCTTTTCTCATGTAATCAAGGTGACTACCCTACTCTTAGTATTGGCCTTGGTTGCTCAATTAGATCTGGATCTCTATCAAATGGATGGTTAGATGGATTTGTTATGTGGGGACTTATATGATGAGATTTATATGCATCAGCATAAGGACTTTTAAGAAATGGGTAGGGAACGCCTAGTGTATAAGTTGAGATAGAGCCTTATGGTCTTAAGCAAGCACCTAGGGAATGGTATCATAAGCTTGATGCATTTATGTGGTCATAGTCTTACTCCCATAGTGATTTGGATCCATATCTCTACACGAAGATGGCTCATGATGCCACTCTTTTTATCGTGATACTTTATGTGGACGATATGTTGATTGCTAGAAGAGCTCACAATAAGCTAGATACTTTGAAAACTCAGCTCAATAAGAGCTTTGAGACGAAGGATATGGGGTAAAACTCATATAATCTTGGGATGTGCATCACACATAATTGCTTTAAGGGGCTTATTTACTTATCATAGAAGCAGTACCTATAGAAGGTCCTTCGCAATAGAATTCTGGTGATAGCAAAGAATGTAGCATTGTGGTAAAAAAGGCCACATAGCACTTCCACATATAGGATGTTAGGCCTATTGTGGCTATCCTTTACCTCCCATGTGAAGGCCAATTAGGCAGATTATCCCCAGTCAGATGAATAGAAGGCCGAGATGGCCAAGATCCCTTATACATCCACAATGGAGAGTTTGATATATGCCATGATCACCATTTGCCTTGACATAGCATTTACGATGGGATTTGTGGCATGCTATATGGCTACACCTAGTCGAGAACATTGGGACCCCGTGAAGGATATCATGAGATACCTAAAAGGTACTACATATATAAGTATTTTCTATGGTGGCTAGGATACTATAGTCATGGGTTATGATGGCTCTGATTATGCAAAACATGTAGACAGTAGGAAGTCCATTTTTAGATATCTTTTCACTTTGTTGGTGTTGTTTCTTGGATGTCTAGGATGCAAAAATGCATGGTCTTATCTACTATTGAGCCAAAGTATGTTGCAACCACTAAGGCTTGCAAGGCGGCCCTATGGTTAGGTCATCCTTGGTATTACTATTACTCATATACTGCATTCGAATTCTACGAGTGCTATTCAGTTGCCCAAGAATCTGGTCCTCTATGCGAAGACAAAGCACATTGAGGTGCGCTATCATTTCATTAAGAAGGTTTTAGAGGATAAGTCTATCAAGGTTATTAAGATCTCGAATGATAAGAATCATACAAATCTACTTACTAAAAGTCTCTTAGCTGAATGTTTTGCCTTTCTTAGAAAGATAATGGGCATAGGATGAGATGACATATATTCCTCATCTTGTTGTACTTTATGTGCATTTGTACTTTGTCACTTTTTCTATTGGGGATAAAGGCGTCTCTGCCTAACTTCTCGTGTATTCATTACACTGAGAGTATACATACACTTGTACACTTTAGGTGGTCGATGTCCATCATTATCACTTTATTCTTTATTGTTTTAGTACATTTGAATAAGGCAAGGTTGGTTACACATTGTGACTATTGGAGTTCCCATGTGTACAATGTGTCTCTCTCTTGCTCTCTTGCTCCATCCACCATAGTCCTGTGGGAGCTCTCACTCAACCGCCAAGACCCACAGACCGTTTATTGCTTCAAGCATTCCAAGCTGAGCACTAATGGCTACCTCTCACATAGCCAATGTGCCATCCATATCTACGGGTGTAGTGAGCTTACCTCCATTATGCCGATCGAGTTACCTCCTCTCCCGTGCACTCCGGTAGCTCCACGATCCAAGTGCAAGCTTCAAGCAACCTCCATCCGCAAGCTCCATGCTCCAAGCTCCATTGCCGCGAGCAAGAGAAGAGAAGAGAATAAGAGAGGAGAAGATGGAGAGCTTCTCCTCCCCGGTCCCTCACCCTCACACACTCACTCCCTCACACTCTCACACTCCCTCTCTCAAGCACAAGCTCAAGCTAGCAAGAACAAGAAGAATAAGAAGAAGAAGAAGAAGAGGAGGAGAGCTGCTTTTTGCCACATACAAGAATGAGCTTCTCATTCACTTTTCAACTTTATATACAAAACCCTAAATTCCTTTTGGGCGGTCATCCCCTTATCCCCTTTTTTACATGGCCGGCCCTTTTTCCCATTGTCCTCCTATCTTCCTAGCTTCCTTCCTACCACCCATCTACCTTTACAAATTGCACGGGTGAGAGCCCGACGCTCTTTTAAATTAAATCATGATGCGCTTGTGCTCTTTTACAAAAGTATTAACTTGCGCTTTTTCTTGTGTGCCTTTTTCCTTTATTTAGGACTTTTTTGCACTTCTTGTGTTTCCATATTTTTCTTGGTGCACCTTCGTCTTCCGTTTCACTTTTGCCTTGGCCTTTGTCTTCTGCTTTAGATTTTCTAGATTTTCCACCTTGGTCATCTGAGGGTTAACATTACCCCCTCCTAGACGAGTGCCAGTCCCATGGCACTCACGGTTATAGGTAGTAGGCTTTGGCATGCGCCGAATACGTGGGTGGAAGGGACATCTGTGGTTGCCGTGGAGAAGTGTTGGTGGTGGTGTGGAGGAAGGTCATTGGGGGCACATTGTTGGCCTAGGTGGATGGTGGTAGGGTTGTTGGAGTTGGTGGTAGGGCTGTTCTTTGTTGGGGATTGCACTGATGACCGATACAAGTGTTGGTTTTTTGGGGGTTCTGCACATGACAATTCTTTGGTGGGCTTATAGGATGATAAAGGATAAGAATTTAGAGTTAAGTGTTAATGAAGAGCGGACGGTACTTTCAGTGGAGTCGTCAATACCTGCACTTGAAAACCTCTCGTATGTGGTCTCTCCCTAGGGGTAGTGCTAGTCTTCTTATCGTGCACAAGACATAGTTTGATTAGTTTGGGAGACATGTCAAACTCTAAGCAAGCTGAGTATATTGTCCTGCACTTGAGGACCCAAATTGTGTATATATTTCGGTGCAGGTATGATGGGAGTACTCATGTATACTTAGATATTATGTAGTTAGAAGACCACGTGTCTGGTTCCTCATAACAATGTGTGGATGAAGCAAAGTTGTCCATGTTGAGAAGAAGTATACAGGAAGGTGTATGAGACATCCTTTGCATTGTGATAGCATGATGTGGCATAATTGAACACATTAACATCGAACGTTCAATAGTAGCTAGTAGCTATTGGGTTTGCTCAACGAGTATGGTGTACTTTTCATGGCCATTCGTGTGGTGTGTACAATGATCGATTGCAATTATACTAAGGTAGAGTGCAAAAAGGAATTGTGCAAATGGGTTAGGGTGGCAGGTCTAACCATAGGCGAGACAAGCTCCCTAGGTATGTCCTATCCTTGATGTGCCTTGAACAATTGTGGGGGATGTGTAGCGGGCTAGGGGACTAGGGATGGAGCCAACCGACCAAGGTCACTGGAGGTACCTAATTTGAGGACCCCTAGGTGCCGTGCTGTGATTGTTTTTCTTTTCTTTTTTCTTTTTTTTCTTTCCTTTTCTTTTCCACTTTTTTTTTTTAAAGAATAACATGAGTACAACGATTGCAATATGTTGAGGCTATCAGCCTTTCAATTGGATCGGGAAATGTCAAGATTCAAAGGCTGCAAAACTGGATATTACAACGATGATTGTGTCCTAGCCTCGTTGCTAGAGGAACAATTGTTAAGATGGGGAGATACACTGGAGATTTTGCAAAACCTCTTTGTAATGTGTGATGTTGGTACAATTGAGGTAACAGTTGCCATGAGTGCCAGGTGTAGAGTTTGTTCCAGAAAGAGAAAGTGGCCCACTGATCATGCTTTGGGCCATGCGATGGGGGCGATTGACAAGGGTGATTTTCACTTTCGGCGGTGTGGCTTTGTCATGACTCTTTGTGAGGTTGGTGGTCTTGCGGTGACTTGGGCATTCAACCCTTTCATAAAAGACCTGTGTCGTCCTGCATCCACTTGACACTTCATGAGAGTATATGAAAGTCACATGCATCAATAGAACATATGCAACACAAAAAGATATTACTTTATCAAAATCCTATGGTACTGATTGCAATGCATATCCTCGGCGCTTGTTAAAGACGTGACATATATTAGTAGTAGGTAAGGGAGGTTTACACAGTTGGGAAGCCTGCCCCTTTAACCATTAAGGACAAAAAGTCATGACAAAATGGCAATTGGCAAGCAACTTATACACATAGGGCCTATTCTATTTGTATGAGGTGTGGTGAATTTGGGTGATCAAATGACTGGGGTTGTGCCGGTGGTGGGCTCTTGTCAGGCTGGGCGGGGAAGATATCGATTAGGATCCGAATGATGTAGTCCCTAGCCGCAGCTGTTTCAAGAATGATTTTAAACAATTCATCAAATTTCCACTTGTCTCTAGCTGCCTTCTCCTCTTTCGAGCACCTGGTGCCCAAGTGTCTGGTGGGGGTCTGCATGGCCAGTGTTGCCACACCCCGAGTGCTCCCTTGAGCCTTTGTCCTCTTGGCTTGGGGAGTTTTTGGCATGCGTTTGGGGCGGTGTCTCTTAGGGCCTCTTTTTGGTGTGTACCTCTTAAGGGTAGGCACATATCGCTTTGGTGGAGGTGCTTGTGCCTTATGCTCCCTTCTATGGAGTAGAGCTTCCTTGCATGCTAGCTGCATTGTGTGCTCCATGATGGCTACTGTGGGGAAATCTGCAAAATGTGAATCAAGGTTAGGCTTTGAGGTAGAATAGAATTATTTGCATGAAAGGGATTAAACAGTGGATTATCAAGCGCATATGAGGAGAAGGACCGAGGTGAGGCATGCAGTGTCTGTTGTAGAGGGATGGCCCCCGTGATAATGTTTGTTTTGCTTGGACTGCGGGGTGTATTCCAACCACCATTAGCAGATCTTGGCTTATGCTAAGTTGGGTGGATTGGTTGTCATGGAGTGGAGCAGGGCTCATCCCCCCGGAAGGATAGATCGAAAAGGGGAAAGGTGTATAGAAGGGAACAATGCCCCATCTACGCCATTAGAGATGTTGGTTAGGGCTTTCTATGGTGGTAATGAGGTATGCCCTCCACTTGGAGGCATGGATGGTCACATGACTTCTAGATGTGTGGTGAGAGGAGGACCTGAGGAGCTCATCTAGTCAAACCCAACTCTTCTCTTGCACTTGACCATCATTGCTTGTGTGTGTTGATATTATCTCTATACAAGGTCACAAAACTCATTGTTTATTTATGTACATATTTACGAATCCATGTCACTTCCTGAGGATAAAAACCAATTGTAGAACTCATGATTGTACTAGAGCGTGGCACACACATCCAGTACTCGTGGCAACTTACTCAATAACAATAGATATTTTGCAACATCGAGTAGCATGGTACCTTTTTCGAGTCTACTGGCAACATGTAACTCCTCCTCAATGAGAACCTTATTAGCTAGAGAATTCTCTTGGCTAGTTCCGACTAAGTCCATACCCCCTGTCAGTATACTCGAAAGGAAGTCGATGCCACATAGGTTGGGTCTCTTTGAGAATGCCATTCAGCCAATCGCTCCTCTGAGACTGTCATAATCTGGGCTCCTAGTTCGGCCATTGCAATGCAACTTTCAAACCAAAGTTTTTCAAATTGACTTGACCCTCTGATTGACGCTTTAGTTACTCTATCTTTAAGAGATTTGGTTGGCAGAGAACATCATTAAATGTCACAGTTAAGCATAGTTTTTCGGCTTCCTCGTCAGAGGTGAGTCGCATGTGTTCATGCAGGAGCCTGTCATAGTGCTTGTCAATATGTTCTTGCTCTTCCCAGGATAGGGGAAATGGCAAGTATTCCCCAAGTCTCTTCTTGGGGAATGTGCCCATGTCTGCAAGGATGTAGACACATGCAAACACTTTGAGCTTAGCATCCAACTCAATTAAGCATTCTACGACACTTCTATGTTCAATGAGGGCATGCTCAGTTGCTATCTCATGCAAGGTTCTAGGAGTTGTTCTAGGCTTAAGCATAGCTGGGGGGTCAGGCCTAGATGAGCACGATTGGTCAATGCTAGGATTGCTTATGCTCTTGGGGTTTCCATGTTTCTCCTGAGGCCTTGCTGCTATTGTGTCATGGTTCTCCTTGGGTGTGACCAATATAGTCTTGTCACCCTATTGTGACAGTGTTGTATCCACTTTTGATTGGTCAATGCGAGTTTTGTTGTCGGTGGATTGAGTGTTGGCAAGAAACCATTGATGGTAATGGTTGCTTTGATTTTTCAGAGCACATGGATGCGTCTGAGGTTTCACCGCTACTAGGAGAGATGGCAATGGGTTCATTCATAGGTGGACTCAATGCTTTATTCCTCGGCTCTTCGGCACTCTTGGTCTCAATCTTCTTGTGATCTTCAACCACTTGCAACTGCCATTGTTGTTTTCGTTCTTTTCTCTTCTTTTTCTTAGGCAATCGAGGTGTATCCCTTGAAGACTCGAGACCTTGAATTAGGTCAGTCGTTGATGTGCTTGGCTGGGCCTCAGCATTCTCTTTCTCTAGTGTGTCCTTATGGGACATAGTTGCGATCTGCTAAATAGCCTCTCTAGGTTGTGAGGGTACAACTGCCTCTCTTTTTGGAGAGCCTAGCTCTTCAGCCAATTCCCCTTTGCTTAGCTCCTCAAGCCTAGGCTTTAAGTGCTTTGGAAGTGCTGGAGTTGTCAAGGATGTTGGTTGCGACACCCCCTCAACAGGTGAATAGCTAAGGACACGTTCCGTAAGGGGCGTTGTCATGGCCAAGGGCTGTGTGACTGCTGTGATCCGTGATTGGAAGTAGTAGCAACTAGTTCAGTGGACTGGCTCCTATTGGTGCATTGCTGTGTCAAATCCTTAGGCTAATCAGAAGTGGTCGTGTCTTTTGTTGCCCTTTGAGCATTCACTTGTGTAGATTAAGCATCAATTGATTTAGTCACATTAGGTTGCATAGGCACATCCTTGGGCGGAGAGCTACGGGTGGTGTCATGTCCCACCTCTTGGACATCAGGTTGCATAGGCACATCCTTGGGTGGAGAGCTACGGGTGGTGTCATGTCCCACCTCTTGGACATCTGGAAGCTTAGATGGGGATAGAGATTGGGATTGAGCAGCCGCACTTGATGACTGCTATTGTGCTTCCTGTGTTCGTTTAGGAAAAGAGGGTGCAGGGAATTTGGGACTCTTAGGTGGACTTGGCACTGGCTAAAAGATTTGCTTGTGGCTGTTAGATGATTGTGCCATTTGCTTTGTTGAGAAATCAGCCTTCTTATGAGTGGTGTTGTGCCTGTGGCACTCATGATCCTCTTGGGAAGTCAAATGCTCCTTGAGCACTAGTGGTCTTTGTGCACGCTCAATGGTTACATCTAACATCTGCTTATTAAGCATGCTAGGATGAGGCTCTTCCTTTCTAATACTCATGTTTGGTTTCTTGCCCCGAGACCTAGATTTTCTCTTAGATTTCCTCCAGTGCTTCTTTTCTTTTGATGCAATCGGGCCTTCAGCTGATAGAGGTGGTTTAGCAAGGGATTTGGTATCTAAATCCATCGGTTACCTGCGTATTACCCTTGAGCACGTAGCGACGCTTTGGATATCCATCGCGGTATTGTGCTAGCTTTCCATCGGTGCCTTCATCTATAAGGCTTGGGCTTCTTTCGTGGTCTTCTATGATGTTCGTAAGTCCAAAACCTACCCTTGGCATTGTCTCCTGACCTTCTTATTTCAAGCATGGCGTCACTCACTGGTTCTCATTGTTCAACCTGTGCTTGTATCAACTCTTTCAATAGGTCCTTGCTCTCATCACTAGGCTTGCTTGGCATGTCGGAATGTTCCTTGTCTTTCCCTCGAGGTGTGATGAGGTCGCCCTTACTAAAGGTTGTGATTATCCTCACACTCGGTAGCGTCGTGTATCCTCTGTGCGACATAGTCGGCCTCACACTTGGCTGGCCTTTTGAAGGGCCGTTTAAGGAGGTTTTCCTTTCCACAACTAGCACTATTTTAAGGAACATGGAATATGATAGGCAAGCTTTCTGTTTCAATGTTACAAAGATTTTGCACTTTTCCATAAGTTCTTGTGGGTGTCCCTCATATGGACTAAGAGTTGCATTAGTCGGTGTGAGCTCTGGTTGGCCTAGTAGGGTCCATGCTTCATAGGTCAAGATATTAAAATCTGCCCCTTCATCGATGAGAGCATCAACACAATGCTCCCTTTTTGCGGTGAGTTTTTCACTCAGATAAGCAGGCGGTACTATGTCTTCATCTTTCTGGTCTTGGCTTATAAATTTAAGCCTTCTGACAAATTCCCTTGAGTCCCCAAGTGCACGACCAGATGTGGATTCTCCATTGATGTCTTGGATCATCTGTGTAGTGCTATTCAAGGTGCATCTATCGTCAAGATTGTTATATCTAGTCATCCTCACAGTTGTAGCTTGATGTTGTTGATTTTTGCTTTGACTAGATGCAATCCGAATGCAACACATACATGTTTTTGTGGTGTGGCCTTTTTTTCCCTTGTTGGCTAGATTGGCCCATTGAGGTTCTAGGGTCTCTGTCTGTCTTTGTTCGGGTATGGGCTTTTGGTTGCTCCTTTGCAAGTGAGAATCCATGCTTGTGTAGAGCCATTACTACACTAGGATCTAATTTGGAGGACCTATCACAGTGTACGTTTTCTCTCCCATCTACTTGGGGGAGGTGTGGAGGGGGCAGAGCCCCCTCTGTGGGGGTCTGGGGGGGCAGTCTCCCTCGGCCCGCAGGGCCATTATGGTAAATGCCATGCGCGATTTGAAGGTCCGTTTATAGCCAAGCTTTGAACTACTTGCTCTAGATTTCAGCCCAGTGATAAATCTATGATGTGGTTTTGGCTCTATATGGTCTCTCGGTTAGTTTCAGGGTCTATAGGTTAAAATTTGAAAATTTTCAAATTCGGTCCAACAGGTAGAGTGCTTGATTTGGCCCATTCGAACGGCCATGGGCCGAATTAGAAAAGCCCGAATGTAACTAGTCTGAATGTTAACTTCGGTCTGTCTAAGGGATGAGTGGCCGAGTCAGGTGGGCTGTGGGCCCGAGTCAGGTTGCAACTGTCCAAGTGGGATTGGGCCGAGGCGGCATGGCCAAGGGCAGAATATCAAGTTGGTCCAAATGCTTCACTCGGACGGGCCGAGTTAAAGGCATCTGAGTGTAGTTGGCCGAATGGCCAAGTGGTCTGAGGGCTGAGTCTGGGACTCGACCCAGAATCGCCGTCACTCGAATGGGCCGAGCGCGATGCGTTTTTTCACCAAACTTCAAAGAATTCATCACACCGAGCGATCGAGGCCTTGCTACTGGTTGAGCACCTCCAAATCCAAGCTACTCATGTAGGGGAAGGTGTGGAATTACCTGGGCTGGGCAAATAACTCCTAGATGACCATATCGAAGCAGGTCCACGCGATGAAGCTCTCTCCCTCTCTCCTCCTCTCCTGAAACCCTGCAATGCAAAATGTTGCCTTTCTTGCCACTCCTGGCCCCTTACCACCCTGCCCAGGCTTGTACTCACCTTAGTCTTGCTTCCCTTACTAACATTTAACCCAAATTTTCATTTTTTGCCCTTCTTTTTCCTATTTTAGCCTGTTATATAGCAACATAAAACCCTAATATGTGCTCTAATGTTTTTCTCCTATCCTTCCTAAATGCAAGAAAAAATCATAAGGAAAATATCTACACTACTCCATCATGCTTTCCCAAGTCCAAAACAACAAAAACCTACTTGGTAAGGAGATCGAATACCTCTTCAAACTCCCTCGCTTACTACCTATCTACCTCAAGCACCGGTTTGGAGAAAACCCTATTTCAATGCTCGATTCGAAGTGCCAAGCGCTCAAGGCTTGAATCCGTTTGTCCTGACAATGAAATCAAAATGTGAGAGCTCTCGCTCAACCGTCAAGACCCACAGACCACTTATTGCTTCAAGCATTCCAAGCCGAGCACTAATGACTACCTCTCACATAGCCGATGTGCCATCCATATCTACGAGTGTAGTGAGCTGACCTCCATGCCGATCGAGTTACCTCCTCTCCCACACACTTCGGTAGCTCCACGATCCAAGTGCAAGCTTCAAGCAAGCTCCATCCCCAAACTCCACCCTCCAAGCTCCATTGCCACGAGCAAGAGAAGAGAAGAGAAGAGAAGAAAAGAAAAGAAAAGAGGAGAAGATGGAGAGCTTCTCCTCCCCGATCCCTCACCCTCACACACTCACTCCCTCACACTCTCACACTCCCTCTCTCAAGCACAAGCTCAAGCTAGCGAGAACAAGAAGAAGAAGAAGAAGAAGAAGAGAGCCACTTTTTGCCATACACAAGAATGAGCTTCTCATTCACTTTTCAACTTTATATACAAAACCCTAAATCCCTTTTGGGCGGTCATCCCCTTATCCCCTTTTTTACATAGATGGATGTGGCCTAGGCCCTTTTTCCCATTGTCCTCCTATCTTCCTAGCTTCCTTCCTACTGCCCATCTACCTTTACAAATTGCATGGGTGAGAGCCCGACGCTCTTTTAAATTAAATCATGATGCGCTTGCGCTCTTTTACAAAAGTATTGACTTGTGCTTTTTCTTGTGCGCCTTTTTCCTTTATTTAGGACTTTTATGCACTTCTTATGTTTCCATATTTTTCTTGGTGCGCCTTTGTCTTCCATTTCACTTTTGCCTTGGCCTTTGTCTTCTGCTTTAGATTTTCCAGATTTCCACCTTGGTCATCTAAGGGTTAGCAAGTCCTTACTTTGCTCTTGTTTCCACTTGTATGCTTCCACTCAGACTCTACCTTTCAATTGGTATTAGAGTCAATCATTTGAGGAGCTTGTTCATCCTTTTCTTTAGACTAGATTCAAAGCTTCAACTCAAGATCTCATGGCAGCCATTGTTTCTTCCTCTTAAGATGTGCATTTGGTGTTTCTTCTGTTGGCTTGTTCCAGCTTGCTCTATGCTTGTTAAGGAGCTTTCCAAGGCTTAGTTAAACCTTGTTGAGTACTTATTGAGCTAAGGAGTAGCCATTTTATCCATTTTAAGTGGATATAAAGCGTACTGTAGAAGTCATAGACAGTTATGGCAGCTTGACATCACTATCATATTTAGGTAAAACTTTTGCATACAATATCGAATGTAGGTGTTCTATAGCTAAAAATGAAGACGTGGTAAGAGCTACGATCTGAGTACTCATAGAGTTGATTTTATGCAATTTTCTATTCTTTATTTCACATAGAACATAACACTTTTGGTTTGAATATCAAACAATAAAGTCCATAATGTTTATTTGATGCTTCAGGATGCTATTTTGGTACCTGAATGGTATGGTTATGATTTTGAGATTGATTTGAGCTTGAAATAGCTCAAATTTTACTCTCATTTTAGTGTTGTAATAATATGATACAAGCATTTATTGGTGAAAAGCTTATGCTTAATGCTCATTGACGCTTTATGGGATACTCAATGGATATACTAATACTTTGATTGCTATGTATACTTTGTTAGATATGATCAATGCCCCACCCTCATTAGGTGCTACCAATGATCCATGGTGCTCAAAGTTGTAAGGCCCCCATTATGAGGAGAAGCCAAGTGTGAGCCCGGACATTGGTGGAGTCCTAACTTGTATATCAGATGAGGTCTATGTGATCGGATGGCAAAAAGGTGACCATTGTGGGTCTAATCTTTGGGTTAGACGGAGTGGTTAAGTTGGTAGCAACTCGAGGCGCATTGCATCGAGTTGCGGTGTAAGGGAGTTAAAAGGGGCCCCTATTGTGGGGTCCGGGGGCCGCGGAAGCGGCCCCTGGCTGGGGGGTCCCAGCGGGGCCAGCGGCCCCCCTGGCGGGGGTCTGGGGGCAGCGCCCCCGGCCCGATGGTAAAGGGAATATTCCCTGGCCGACTAGTGGAGGCTCATATGGTAGGTCGGTCAGCAGGCCAACCTAACGACCTTCGTAGGCTATAAAAGCTAAACCCCTTCGTAGCCATCATACACTTATCTTTCACCCAGTCAGAGTTGTTGTTCCAGCTAGCCTTAAACTCTTCACCTATCTTCTGTCTAGATCGCCATCTAAGCTTCACACAGTGGAAGCGCACGGGTGGACAGAGCCATCTTTGTATCAGTTGTTTGGAGTTAAAGAATTTACTGATTCTCCTCTTATTTGTTGTGTACTCTCTATCTCTTTCTCAGATTCTGTTCGCTGCGCCGTGTAATATTTTACATACTTTCCAATATGCTATGGCATGCTTTTGAGCTGAGATTTGGGCTCCCTCACATTGATCTTAGTTGTGGTTACATGCCTTGGTTACTTCAATGGCTTATGTGATTATGAGCTTGAAAAATCTATTGGAATTTATGCTCTCGACTTATGCTTCATGTATTTTGGATACTTTGATGTCATGTACTTGATGTTTTGAGCTTGTATTGCTTATTTGATATTCTATTTTTTTCCAGTGGGAGTTACATGTGCTACTTTGGATGGTATATAGAGCTTTAGGTTTATGCAATTGAGCTTGAGCTTACTTTCTCTAAGAATGTGGGACAATTACTTCATGCATATGCTCTCTTGATACGTATTGGATGGAGTTACCCTACAATGGGCCTTTGATCACTTATTTTGGACAACCTAGCACTTATGCTTGCCAATATTATTGGAGGTGAAGGTTCCAATGCCTAGTCACTCGTGCATTAATTACACTAATAATACTCGCATATCCACACACTTGTACACTCCAAGTGAAAAGCGTCCATTACTATCACTTCATTCTTTATTCTTTTGATGACATTTGAATGAAGGGAAGGCCAATTACACATTGTGACTATTGGAGTTTCCACATCTTCTCTCTCTCTCTCTCTCTCTCTCTCTCTCTCTCTCTCTCTCTCTCTCTCTCTCTCTCTCTCTCTCTCTCTCTCTCTCTCTCTCTCTCTCCATCATAGCTCTTACTTCCACTCTGTGCTTCCACTTTAGGGCGACTCACCTCCCTTCAAGTGGTATGAGAGCCATCTTCCTCAAGAGCTTGAGCCTAGCATTACTTCAGCTTGTGGAGTAAAGCTTCAGTTCATAGTTTGAATGGCAACCATGGATTCTTCACCTCGAGGTATGATTTAATGCTCTTCTTCTTCCCGATGATAGCAAACCTATTGAGGCTTGCTTCAAGCCCTTCCCTGGCCCTAGTCACCATTGCTCTGAGCCCCAATGTGG
Source organism: Lygodium microphyllum (assembly GCF_053477565.2). Classification (NCBI taxonomy): domain Eukaryota; kingdom Viridiplantae; phylum Streptophyta; class Polypodiopsida; order Schizaeales; family Lygodiaceae; genus Lygodium; species Lygodium microphyllum. The sequence continues at coordinate 21,602 of NW_028229892.1, read as the reverse complement.
GTAGCAAACGTAGCAACAACATCAATGTGATCTGTGTCTATTTGTTGCTGCCCACTCCCTAATAGTTTCAGCTCCATCCTCCAACTCCTGGCACTCCTCTTGGCTCTTGAAAATATTTAGAACCTTTCTCAACATCTTTGGCATGAGTTTGGGCATCAATTGGAGCTCCTTGGATCAGCCACCCATTGATTCACAATTTGTGATAGTTTGTTGTCATGTAATATAGAATAGCACTTCATTCATTGTCTGGAGGTCACTTATGCTTTCTAGGATGTCTATTTCATACCAGATCATCTAGGGATGGTATGCCAATGTATTGGAATGCTATGAGACTAATTTGAACACTCTTTTGCTCAATTTTATAGAGGTTTATATTGCTATAATATGTAGGGCTAAATGCTATTTTATGAATGAAAGCATATGTTATTGCTCCCATGTGCTTAGGATTGTTCGAGGTTGATATACCGATGCTTATGGTTCCTGTTACATGCATTGTCATGCTTCTAGATTTCTTTTGAGCTTACATTAAATATTTGAATCTTAACATTGACTTTCATTCATCAACGTTATGTATGGTTATTTGATGCTCCAGTAAGTGCTTTGCAAGTTACTTGGGTCGAATACTTCTAGATATATGCTATTTGAATCTTGGATGTATGGATGCCTTTCACATGATGTTTTGGGCTTTGTTTTCTCACATTCTACTTTTGTTCCAATGGGAGATGCTACTTAACACTTGGATATTACATCAAGCATTTGGTTATGTAGTTAAGCTTGAGGGTCTTATAGTGAGACCACGAGACTTGGTGACGTACACATGCTTTTGTCATGCTTTATGTACATAATTGTTGCTTAGTGGGCTAATCTTACATTACTTTTGGACTGGCACCTATCTTTGTCACGATGTTGTCAGTGACTATGCATCTTGGTTGGTTATGTCTACTGATCTTCTTTTACATTGCTGAGCCCTACGTTGTGCCTCTAGTTGGTCTCTTCTGTCACCCATGAGACCCACTCTATACATGATGGTTATGCCTATAGGATGTATCCCAGTTTGACACACTGATTCTTTGATAGTTCTCAATCGCATATTCATATTCACTCCACTGCTAGTTGGAGCTATTTCCTAGTAGTTGCAGTTTGTCTTATATTAGTGACTGCTCCTCTTTTGCATTGATTTCTTACTGATGTACTTTATCTTCAGGATGCTATACTTGCAATTTACTACAATATTTATGCAAGCAATCACCTCCATTTGATAGTTCTTTGCATTGAGTGTTGTGGATTCACTACTTGGTCAATATCATTTGTTCTTAGCTTGATTTAGCAGTGCTTTTAGGGATGTTTGCAGTAATTACAATAGCCTGTTTTGACAGTTTGTGCACTTGTTTGCCTTCATTATGGTTGGTGGCTTGACTGATAGTGGTATTTTTAATATTGAAAAGTTGGATGGCACCAACTACAGCTACTGAAAGGCCCAAATCTGGTAAGTTTTAGTGCAAAAAATGTAGTTTAGGCCCTTGAAGCATAAGGAGGTCAAGCTCGAACTTATTGATGTAGATGATTGGGCTGAATTAGATGACCTATGTAAGTCCACCATCATATTATCCCTCTCTAAGCAGGCGTCCTTTAATGTTGTCTCTAATGGATAGTCTGCATGGGAATTATGGGAAAAGATTCACAAAGTCTATGACAAACAGAGCCCCACTTCTCAAGTGTATTGGGTGAAGCAACTCATGGAATTTCACATGAAGGAGGGTGCTTCTATGTTTGCTCAATTAAATGAGTTTCATTCCATTATCAATCAATCTCTTCAAGGGATTGAAATCAAGAATACTCTTCTTCCCTTGTTCCTATTAGTTACACTGCTTGAATCATGGGATACCTTTTGTACTCCTATGTGTACCAACATACCTACTGATGGGTTATAGTTGCAAGATATAGAGGGTGCACTCTTGAGACTGAAGAGGTTAACAAAAATAATATCAATGCTTCCCGCACCTCTCATGGTTTGACAGTTAGAGGCAATAATGGTAGGAGCAGTAATGACTGCCGTGGGAGAGACTCTCAATAGTGAGTCTTGTGAACAGTCTCGTAGTAAGTCTTGTGAGTAAATCCTCATTAACTTGTCATTACTATGGGAAAATAGGGCATATTCAACCATAGTGCCAACAAATACGCGAGGACAAGCGCAAAGAAAAGGATAAGGGTAAAGTATAGGACAAAAATGATGATCTTAGCATTGTTCCTAGCAAGTCCAATGTTAATATTGAAGAGATTAATCTTGTGCAGTAGATTGATTCTGATGATGATTTCATACTTGTAACTTCTTATCTTGATACTTCACAATTGACTAATGCTTTGTCAGTGTATACTTAGTATTGGCTCATAGATTCAGGGGCTTCCTTTCATGTGAGCCCTTATACAAAGTGGTTTCACTCCTATTGTAATTTGATTGGATCTATCCATTTGGGTAATAACCTGGCATTGGAGATAGTTGGTATTGGTGACGTCCAGTTGCAATTTGATTCAAGTTGCATGTTTACTCTTCATGATGTACATCCTGTACTAGCTCTCACAAAGAACCTTATCTCTACAGAAACTTTGGATAATGCAAGTTATGTAATTTCTTTTGGGGATTCCTCATGGAAGATTACCCATGGGAATCTTATCATTGCACATGGTGCAAAGTCCAATACTCTCTATCCCTTGCTTATATCTAGGTTAATTGACCATATTTTGGCACTAGATGCAGTTCCACATGTATCTTTTTGGCATCGTCACCTTGAACACATGTCCTTGAAAGGAATGAAAGTACTTACTCATTTTTGTAGTATCTTTCATCCCTTGATTATAAGTGCTTTGATTCTTGTGATCATTGTTTATATGGCATGTAGACACATAATATGCATAAAACATCTAGTATGACACAAATGGGCGAGCCATTGGCTCTCATTCATTAGGATGTATGTGGTCCCATGCCCTACAAGTAATTAGGTGGTGTGAAGTATTTCGTTGCCTCCATCGATGACTATATGCACGAGGTTTGAGCATATCCTATCAAGCAAAAATAAAAAGTCTTGGCTATATTTCAATATTGGCTTGCTTTGCTTGGGAATAAGTCTCGATATAAGTTGAAATGTCTAAGGTTAGATAATGGGGGTGAGTATGGCTTTAAAGCCTTTGATTAGTTTTGTGATGAGAGGGATATTAAGCCTTAGTTGACCATCCCATACATCCCACCCTAGAATGGTATGGTTGAACATATGAATATGACAATTTAGGAGCAAGTTCACAGTATGCTTAGCCATGCAAGCTTACCATAGTATTTTTGGACTAAGGCAATTACTAGTGTCGTATACTTGATCGGTCCCCATGTACTGCTCTTGACTATCACATTGTAGAGGAGGTATGATTTGGAAAACCTCCATCACATCCTCATTTGCATGTCTTTGGTTGTGAGTATTTCTGCCATGTACCCAAGGACAAGCATAATAAGCTGGATCCTCAGTCTAGGAAATTCATCTTTCTTGGTTATGGAGATATAGGAGGTGAGATGGGCTATCACCTATGGGATCTGTAGGCTCAAAAAGTTATCTGTAGCCATGATCTTGTTTTCCATGAGGAGAAAATGCATAAGTGCAATCAGCTAGACAACCTGCAACACAATAGCTGATGCCCCAATGGCCACAGGTCCTTGATGCTCCATGAGATGTCTAGGCCGCCCACAACCAGCTTTGAGGTGCAGTCTACTATAGAGATAGACAATAGTTTGCATAGTTTGAGCCCTCTATGAATTATGTTATGGTGATAAATGCTAGGGAGTCTCTTACTTATGATAAGGCCATGCGCAAAGGTATAGTAACTCTTGGGAGAGGGCCATGTAGTCAAAGTATGACATTTAGTTCCTTTACCTTGTGCCAAGTGTGCTTTGCCATGCAAGTGGGTGTACAGGTTGAAAAATACCCCTAGACATCCCAAGCCAGGATACAAAGCCAAACTAGTTGCTAAGGGCTTCAAGCAGGAACGTGGTGTGGACTTTGATGAATTATTTTTTCTTATTGTGAAGATGACTACCCTACATTTAGTACTAGCTTTGGTTTCTCAGTTTGACTTAGATCTTTATTAGATGGATATCAAGATGAATTTTTTTCACGAGGACTTGCATGTTGAGATTTGCATGGAGCTGCGTAAGGGCTTTATAGAGCATGGCAGGGAACACCTAGTGTGTAGATTTGAGAAAGAGCCTTTATGGCCTTAAGAAGGCGCCTAGGGAATGGTACCACAAGTTTGATGCATTTATGCATTCATAGGGATATTCCCACAGTGATATGGACCTGTGTTTATACACAAAGAAGGCCCATGATGATAGTCTTACTATTTTGATCCTCTATGTGAATGATACGTTGATTCTAGGAGTGCTCATGATGATTTGGATGCCTTGAAAGGTCAATTGAAGAAGAGCTTTGAGATGAAGGATATGGGGCATGCCTCACATTTTCTTGGGATGCACATTATGTGTGATAGCTCTAAGGGGCTCCTCTACTTATCACAGAAGGAGTATGTCTAGAAGGTCACTGAGTGGTTTCATTTGTAGGATGTTAAGCTTATTGGCTGTCACTTACCTTCTCACATGAAGGTTAGTCAGGTCGATTGTCCACAATCCAATGAGCAGAAGGCTGAGATGGCCAAGATTCCTTATGTATCCATAGAGGGAAATTTGATATATGTCATGATAGACACTCGTCTTGACATAGCATTTGCAATGGGAGTTGTTGCATGCTATATGGCTACACTTGGCAAATAGCATTGGGATGTCATCAAGGGCATCATGAGGTAGCTAAAGGGCACAATAGCTATGTGCATTTGTTATAGTGGCTAGGATATAAGAGTCATGGGATATATTGACTCTAATTATATAGGACATACAAACAATAGGAATTCCATCTCTGGCTATGTCTTTATCTTTATTGTTGGAGGTGTTATTTCTTGGATGTCCATGGTGCAAAAATGCACGGCCCTATCTACTATAGATATAGAGTATATTGCAACCACCATTGAGGCTTGCAAGGAGGCTCTTTGGTTAGGCTGTGCCCTTGAGCTTGCAATAAGATCTTGGAGACCTATCGTGGCTTGACCGTTTGTCGAAGTTGGTAGTTTTGTCTCGGCCTTCTAGGTTTCAAGTGCAGGTTCTTAACCTTGCGGGGTCATGGGAGTCTACTCCTAGGTGGTGGGCCTTGAAGTTTAGGTATCCATTGAAGCATTGGTTCATAAGCCTCAGCTTTTGCTTTAGTGATTTGCCTATCTTTGAGGTTTGGGGGGTTGTGACGAGGTCACAACCCCCCTCCTTAGATTTGACGGTGGTGGGTTTCTCTACCGGTGGCTTCGCTGACTTTGAAGAAATCATGCAGCCCTTTCTGAAAGCGGTGACTATACGTACCACAGACTTTCTCTACCGGTGGCTTTGTGGACTTTGAAGAAGTAGCGCAGCCCTTTCTGAAAGCGGTGATTATACATACATTGCCTATGGCAAGGTGAATACGCTAGGACTCGTAGTCGACATTGCAATGAGCTTGCTTTTTTAACGTGTGTCCTAATAGTGATTCTGTGCCTGCATCTTTAGTGTTTGGCAACACATAGAAGATCATTGGTATGCTCTCAGACTCGATAGAGTTTGCTACTTTGCACTTTCTCAAAAGTGCATATGATCGACCCCCAAATGGGCTAAGTTTAGCATTAATGGGCTATAACTAAGGTTTGCTAATTTGGATCCAATAATCGTGAGTCAAGACATTAAAGTCAATCTCCTCATCGATCAATGCATTGAGGGTGGACATGTGCTTGGCAGTGATGACCTTATGCTTAGGTAAGCTGGTTCTATTGCTTCCTCATCCTCATCTTCAATTTCTACAATTGTGGCCACTCGTATGTTGATTGGGGACTCTAGCATTGGAGGCTCATGTTATGGGTGCGTGGGAGGGTAGTACTTCTTAATGCGGCATCCATTAAAGAAGCATATGATCTCTAGGGTTTCGAGTTCCATATTCCCTATTCTACTGATGGCGCAGACTTTGAAAGGATCTAACCATCTAAACTTCATCTTCTATTTATGACCCTTGATTGAGTACAAGAGCACTAAGTCTCCCTATTCGAAATCTCACTGCTTGACATGCTTGTCAAACTAGCTTTTGTGTCTTGCATTCTCACATATCAATGCATGGGTGGCTAGAAGTCAAGTTTTCGATAAGCGTTTGAGCTCAATTAGGCACTCTCTCCATGCTTCCTTTCCATCCCATCTCTCATGAAGAGCCATTCTTAGGCTAGGAACAAAGAACTCTACAGGTAGAATTACTTCAGTCCCATAGGTCAACCTAAAGGGAGTCTGTCCCATAGTTGTTTTAAAGGCTGTGTGATAGGCCCACAAGGGTGCCATCAATTTGTTATCCTAGTCGCTATGTGAAGTAGAGACTACTTTGGTCAGGACATTCACCAAGATTTTATTAGTAGACTCAGCTTGGCCATTTGCTTGAGGATAGTAAGGCGAAGACTTTGGATGGATGATTAGAAAGGTAGACAAGAGGTGAGCAATCACTTCATTAATGAAGTGTGTGCCTTGGTTACTAACTAGTTCGATGAGGCAGCCGAATCGTGAGATCACCTACTCCCATAAAAACTTGGCAGTGGTCCTAGCATCATTCTTTCAAGTTGCTCGTGCTTCAGCCCACTTTGTGAGATGGCAACGATGATGTATTTGGCTTGTGAATACTGTGTTGCAAGACTAATTAACCCAATAAAGTCAATTCTCCACTTCTTCTTGAAAGGCTGTCTTGCAATGGTAGGGGTTAGGTTCACTTGATCCTTGCGAATATTGGGACCTTGGTCCGTTGGCACTCGTCGTAGTGTTTTACGAATCATGTTGCATCTTGGAAGAGAGTACGTCACCACAGTTAAGACTCCAGCACCTTGCGGGCTATTGTATCTCCGCTAAAATGTCCTCCTACAATCTGCTATGTGCCTCTGCCAGTTGGTCATGCATTTCATGCTGGCACAAACATCTACACAGCAACCCGTTTTGCCCCAATCTATAAAGTTGGTCTGCTATTAACTGATAGGGTTGGATTTTAAGGATGAGTCACCTAAGTCACGTCTTCTTGATAGGTAATTCAGGGAGTCCGTGAACAAGCACTTGGACTATGTCATTTGCCCAATATGGCATCAAATCAGCTCTAAATAAATCTCTCTCGCTAGATAGGTGAACAGATGCGCATCTGGCAATTTGTCTGGGATGCGTTGTCCAGTGGATTCTCCTGTGGGGGTATGCAAGACATATGATCAGCCATGTAATGATGCTTCCCCTTGCGTACCACCACGGAGAAGTCAAATTCTAAAAGTAGAAGTAACCATCAAGCAATGTGTCCTGTAGCGCAAGGTTTATTAACAAGATAAAGCAATGCCTGAAGATAAAGCAATGCCTGATGGTCAACAAAGAAGGTAAAAGGCATGGCCAAAAGATAATGCCAAAATTTATTTACAACAAATACCATGGCTAAGTCCTCTCTCTCCGTTGTTGAGTAATTCATTTTTGTATCCATGGATTATTTGCTAGCAAAGCTCACTGGATAGTTTAGGTTGTGTTCACAAGGTTGACACAACACATCTCCCACAACGAATTTCAAAGCGTCGATGTGAACATGGAAAGTGATTGTCCAGTCTAGGGCTCGTAGAATTGGTGCAGTGGTTAGATCCTTTTTCAATTCCTCATATGCGTGTTGGGATTCCTTGGTCCACTCGAACATAATCAACAACTTGTATAGAGGTCTAGCAATCAATGCATAGTTCAACACAAAGCATCGATAGTATTTCGTGTGGCCTAGGAAGCATTGAACTCCCTTGTAATCGAATGGTGGTGGAAGATCGATAATAACCTTGACTTTCAAGAAGTCCGTGGCAATGCCATTCTTAGACACCACGTGCCCTAGGATGCATCCGTGCTTTACCCAGAACTAGCACTTCAAGGGGTTCAGGGAGAGATGATATAACTAACATCATTCAAATACCACTCGAAGCTTATCTAAGTGTTCCTTCCATGTAGAGTGAACACACAAATCATCTACGAAGACCTCTAACTCCTTCCTAAGCATGTCTTTGAAGATGGCACACATGAGCCTCTGGAAGGTAGCTGGTGCATTAGTCAACCCAAAGGGCACACATGTCTTTGAAGATAGCACACATGAGCCTCTGCAAGGTAGCTGGTACATTAGTCAACCCAAAGGGCATGACTATGTGGGCGAAGACACCCCAGTCAGTGGCGAATGTAGTCTATCGTCACGATGCACTTGCACCTGATTGTATATCGAAAAGCCGTCTAGGAAATTGTAGGCTTCTTTACTAGCCACTCTCACGAGCATGTGCTCAGTGTATGGCAATGGATAATCATCTCTCTTCGTAGCAGCATTTACCTTCTTGTAGTTGACACACACTCTAATCTTTCCATTCTTTTTTAGCACGATCATTATGGGTGAGACCTAGTCCATGTGCTCAATCTCATAAATGAATTCTGCTCTCAACAGGTTATCAATTTCCTCTTTGACTGCATGAGTGTGCTTGGGATTCATTGGATGCGTTCACTGCTTGACCAACGTTGCATCGGGTGTCATGGGTATGTTGTGAGTCACTACACTCGGATCTACCCCTTTTAGCTCATCGAGGGACCAAGCAAACACGTCTATATACTCTTGCAAGAGAGCAAGGATACTTTCTTCCTCTTCCTCAGTCAAGTCATTAGCTATAAAGACAGGTTGGGGTGTCTCCCCTTCCTTGGCTAAATTGACCTCCTTAACCTCGGTTGGTCCTTCTACTGGTTCACTAGCTTGCCCCTTGCGTTTGGCTCCCAGCAAGATCACCACCTTATCACATTTTTTGAACTTTGTGAATCGCTTTGGTAGGTATTGCGGCTTTCTTTGCTCATTAGCCTGTGGTTCCTTGGGCTACTTCCTTCTTTCATGATTCAGCCTGCGGTGCCTTAGGTGAACGAATAGGTCCCCTTTGGTGTGTCTAGTATTAGGAGGTTGAGGTATTTTGGGATCACTATCTGAGCTTACTTCCGACTCAAAATCGAACTCTCCATCTTCGCTAGAAGAGGGAGTCTCTCTTGGAGGTCGCATCTCAAAGGGTGAATCCGTCGTCCTGAATAATGGTGCAGCACTTGGTTGGACTAGGCTTGCTTTCTCGTAATCTATCGCTCCTATGTGCTCCAACCATGTGTGTTTGCAATCCGTGGGCATGACTCCTTTCTAGATCCTAAAAACATTCTTCTTGCTTGGTTTGGTCTGCTCATATGTGTTTTATCACTCATCCCTCAGTGGCATATTATATGATATCCATCTCTCCTTCGCTTTGGTCACTAAAGGAACAACAATCCTCATATTCATCGTTAGAGCTATCTTCATCCAACTGCTCGTCATCTTCTAAGTCTTGATACGGCTCCTCCTTTTCGTCGGTGACTAAGGCTCAATTGTACCTCAAGTTTAAGTCGTGCAATTTGGTCCATTGCCACTCAGGCTCGTCCAAGAGATCTTGGAGAGGTTTAAGCTTAGCAACTAGGTTTCTTGCTAGCTTATTTGTCAGATGCTCTAGGATCTCAAGGAGTTCTTGCTTATTGTTGGGAATATGGAATTTGACAGGGTTTGATCATTCGTTTGAGCTTTTAGCCATCATGCAGACTGGCACTGAAGGTTCTTCTCTGGGCTTACGATTGCCTTAGCAGCCTGCTCGTACTCCTCATGGTCCAAGAATGGCAGATTGATAGTGGCTAGCACGTGCATCCAATCTCGCTCATATTTTAGACAAGGGATATACTTAGTCAACAGTCCCTAAAATTTTCTAATCTAGACGTCACCCTTCAGCATGGCCGAGATGGCATCTAGGTCAACTACTTTTATCTTCCAAGCATCCATCTCTACCCTTACAGCTTCTATTCTATTGCCTAAGAAGATTAGACCGTTACCCCAATCCTCTACAACCCGTGCATTGTGCATCCAAGACCGGCCTAGCAGGATGTCATAGTCCACCCCCTTAATGACTATAAAGTCAACGGAGAATTGGACTTCTACGATCTTCAAGGGCCAATTTTTTAGCACTTCGAATGGCCTTACCTTCATTCCGTTAGCTAGCATGACATTAAACCTAGCATTCTCAATAGACCGATTACCCCAAACACGGAGTACTATGTGGCTAAACACAACTCATGTCCCCATGTCTACAATTCCCTTTCTTGTGGTATCTCCGAGAGCTGAGACTGGTAAGACAGCATGCATTTCTATGCCTTTCTAGAAAGCATGGACATGCAAGGATTTGGGCATTGAGTGCAGCATCAGACTCGGTATTTGCATCTCTACATCATATTTGTGGAAGTTAGCGGGGGAAGCTTGCTCCATCGAACCTTCAACCCACAGTTTTAGCTCTTGCCACAGTGTCAGATGCTGCCTAAGCAAGTCTCCTAGGCTTAGCATCATAGGGGTGGTCATTAGTGTGGTGAGGAGGTTGCTAGCTGCTTGCTTTTCTCCAAATTGTGTTTTCAGGCCAATGGCCTTGACGGATTCGCTAGCCCATAGCGTTTGAGCTCTATCTAAGCGGCACTACTTGTGGTGCAGTCGTGTCTCTAGAATTTGTTCATGGTGATGAGTCTGGCATGCTTATGCTTGAGAGATCATCGATCTCATCTTCCAATATGAGCTCAGATCTTTTAAGTGTTCTTGGGCCTCTTTCACCCACTACTTTTCGATGGCTTCGAGTTTGCACTTTGGGTTGGGGTACTCCTCGGCCTTTGCACTTCCCTTCTCAGCCATCTTTGGAGCCGACGTTTCTGCTTCATCTATCACCTTTTGTCCAGCAGGTAGCATTGTGGCATTCTCCGTTTTTAGTGTGACCCTTATGTTTGGTTTCTTTTTCCTTCGTCTACGACTCTTTTTTCTAATTTTAGCTACGTCTAAGTTGCTAGGCCTTGGCAATCATATGTTGGCCAGCTTCATCTATACGCGGGTCATGACATGTAATGGGATGGGCGTGGCCTCCCCGTCGAGTGTCTCAACACCAAACAACCCCAATGGGACTAATGACACGATTTCCCGAACTAGAGGAAGGTTTTGTCTAGGGCAATTGGCAAAGAGATTAGTGATTCCACACTCCGTGCATCTAAGATATGCCTTATCACGATTGGCCTGCTCCCTCCAGAGCAGCATGAGGAGATATGTCTTAGGTGACCACAAGTCCTAAGATTGGCTCTTGGGTTTACTCTCCTAAGCCTCTACCTCTACCTCTACCTAACGCCATCGTTGGTATTGGTTTGTAATCCATAAGGATCGGATTACCCTCTTTGTCATACAAGACATAAGGGTTCACATAAGGTTCTTTCTCATTTAGCTCCTCCACATAGTGGACTGGAGTGTCAATCTATGGATGGGTTACGTAGGGTCCAATTGGTATGGGTATTCCTGTGGGGTTTATCTCCATCCTAGGAATGGCTGGTTTAGCATCATTGGATGCTCAGAAACCCAACGGGACTCCCCTTCTAAAGAAGTTTGGTGGCCTATTCGCTAGGTAAGGGTGATTGTAAGGTTGCGAGTACAGAAGTCTCCTTAGCAGTCTACAATGCATGGCATCGTGGTCGAACCTACCGCAATTTGCACAAGGTTGAGACCTGGGGTCCTAACACTCAGCTAGCAGGTGGTTTCTGCCACAATACACACATTGAACATGAGGACGTGTTAGTCGTCTCATCATCTCTTGTAGTTTGGCTAGCTCCATCTTCATCTTCGCTAGCTCCTAACTTGGGTCAACGCCCTTTCCTTTGTCCTAAGTACTTGGGCCTAATTTTTCGCTTGATGTTGAAGCTCTCTCAAAGTTTCTAGAGTTAGTCTCTTCTCAGCTTGAGCTCCTGGAGCTTCTCTCCTTGAGCTGGTCATCCACTCTGATGGCCTCTTCAAAGACCCTAGTTAGTGAGTCTCGCTGCAAGCTTGAATTGCCTACTAAGGCCTTATAGAGTTCTTCACTCCATGTCTCATTGATGAAGATTGTGGACACCACTCTCTCCATGGGTCATTCATTCATCAGGATTCTCTTAAAGAGACTCCTCACATGGGTCACATGATCCCTGATGTCTTCATTATCTCTCTATTTCACGTTCATGAGTTGTACGAACAGGTTGTCTGAATACCAATTTGTCTGAGTACCAAGCCTCTGAGAATCTCTTAATGAAGAGATTATTGAGGTTATTGAAGTTATTGTGCTATGCGGCCTCTAGGATGGTATACCATGTCATTCCCTTATCGCCCAAGCATAAGCCGAAAGCTTGTGATCGTTGAGCGAGATTAATGAGGTCGTTGGCTTCACAAACTTGCTTGAACTACTCTACAAAGTTGTAGGGATCGTTGTGTGGTTGATATTTATCTAGCTGCTTTGTGGCTATAGGGATTTTAGGTTGGCTCTTGGAGCCCTGGGTAACTCCTAATTCTACAAGCAGTGAAGTCGTTAGAGCTGTTGCACTCTACTCTACCGCCGTGTTATCTAGTAGTCACTTTGTTAGAAGCTCGCTCAGTGTGAGATTCTCTTCTAGCACACGCACTCTTTCTCTCTCTCTCTCTCTCTCTCTCTCTCTCTCTCTCTCTCTCTCTCTCTCTCTCTCTCTCTCTCTCTCTCTCTCTCTCTCTCTCTCTCTCTCTGTGTGTTTGGTCATGTCCAATTTCTGCCTACCAGAGCCAACACTCCGCTAGATCTCTCGCATTTCTATTTTCTGCCCTAAGCTTCTAGTTTGCAGTTCCTGATTGTATGCACTGTGCCTTGCAAGGCTTTGCATGCTAGCTTTCTTTTCTCCTTGAGATCCGCTATATAATCTTCGGCTAGCCTACCGTGGTGGTCCAGCTCGGTTTGAGTGTCATATTTATTCATCATTTCCTGGATCACCTCTGGGAAATATCCCAGGTGTCGAGTTCTTTGTTTCATCTGCGGCGGTTAGTACTTGTCTCTGCCATGTCAGTAGTCTCTCTCTCCACCAAGTTGTCATTGAGATTGATTAGATTGGGTAGATCCACTCTTTCAATGGTGTCTGTCCTTGGTGCGTCTAGCTTCTCTATTGCATCTTCCACTTGGTCCTACGCTTGGGGTTTTGATCACCCGACTATGTCTCAAGGTCTCCTCCTACTAGTGGGTTCATTCTATGGTTGCATATGAGTGTGTTCCTTATTAATTCCAAACAATCCTAAATTTAGAGTCACTCTGTGTGTGTGTGTGTGTGTGTGTACTCTCTTCCATACACTGTGTGGAATTACACTTTTGGTTTTTCTTAGGTGTACTTCAAGTGTTGAAAAACAGTACGAGTGCGAAGGTAAAGTGACTATGCGAGTCTTGCACACTCGTTTACAGATTTGACCTAATAGGCTATAAGTTCGATTTTTGGCTGCCATTCTCACTAGTCCTAGGATTTGCGCTACGTCGTTTAGCTCAATCGAGATTTGTTTGGGGATCTATGACTCAGTCTGGTGCTACTAGTGGCTTGGACTGCTAACTGGTTGGCTAGAGTCGCTTCTAAGTTCGTGTTTCGTTGATTTTTCTATTTCTCGCGCCATAAAGGTATTTTGAGCGTCTGTATGGCCTTTAGGGTTCGCACGGCAGTAAACCACTTGGTCAACCATTCGATCCTTGGACACCCACATTCGGACTAGTCCGAATTTGACATTCAGACCAGTTGTATTTGGCCCTTTGCCATTCGAAAGTCCAAATCTGACATTTGGCCCCTGCAATTCGGGCATGTCGGGCTGAATTTAGATTTTTTTCAAATTTTCAACATGTCCGAATTCATCTCGACATGCCCAAATTGCAGGGGCTGAATGTCCAATTCGGACTATTCGAATGGCCAAGGGCCAAATGCAACTGGTCCGGTCCGAATGTGGTTGTCCGAGGGTCGAATGGCTGAATAGTAGTGGGCCAAATCAACTAGGTGGGGCCGAGTCGACAAGATGAGGGTCGAATTTTCAAGTGTCAGAGTAAGATGGGCCGAATGATTGATTCGTCCGGGCCGAGTCCTAAGCGTTTGAATGGTGGTGGGCCGAATAGCCAACAAACACGAGGGTCGAGGGCCAATTTCGGGGTTCAACCCAAGATCGCCATCATCAGACAGGCCAAATGCGACACAATTTTGGTAGATACAACAACGAATCGATCAAATCATATGATTTAGTCACGACATATAGCACGCACCTCCACATCAAAGCTATGGATAGAGTAGAGTAGTTGTATATACATGCAATGCACAAAAGACTCCTGGGTGAAGCAATCGATCCAACTCTCTCTCTCTCTCTCTCTCTCTCTCTCTCTCTCTCTCTCTCTCAATGCCACAGTTGCAAATGAGCTCTCCCTTGGCCTCTTGGGTTATAAACCCTTCCCTGGCTAAGGCTTGACCTCTCCAATCACTTTCTTAGCGACATATATCCATTCAAGTACTCTTTTTTTCCTTGTTTTTCTTGATTTATGCCCTGCTTGGGCTTGTTTTACAGCGATAACCCTAAAGCTTTCCGCTTTGATTTCTTGATCCTATCTACTCTAAATGCAACAAAAAAAAAAAGTAAAGTACTGAAATGATTTCTCCTACTTGCCTATTCATCAAAAACCAAAAATAATTACTTGTTGCAAGGATTAAAAACCCAAAACCTCCTATCTATCTCAAGCTTCAATTAGCGGATGAACCCTTACTTCGATGCTCGAGTTGAGATGTGCAGGCGCTCAAGCTTGAATCTGTTGGTCCCGAAATAGAAACAAAATGTAGAGGGAACTCACCACTTAACCACCAAGACCCACGGACCACTTATCCCTTCAAGCGTTTCAAGCAAGCACCTATGGCTATCTCTCACCTAGCCGATGCGCCTTCGATCCTACAAGTGTAGTGAGCTTACCTTGATGCTCGATGGAGTAGCCTCCTCCCCCAAGCCCTCCGATAGCTCCATGATTCGTGATGCAAGCTCGAGCATTCTCAAGCCTCTACCTCCAAGTTCCATCCTCCATAACCTCACGCGAGACAAGAGAAGAGAAAAAGAAGAGAGGAGAAGATGGAGAGCTTCACCTCCAAGATCCCTCACCCTCACACACTCACTCCCTCTATCAAGCACACACAAGCAATCAAAGAGAAGAGAGGAAGAGAAGAAGATGAGTCCACTTTTTCCACACACCAAAGAATGAGCTTCTCCTTCACCTTTTGGGTTTATATACAAGCCCTAAAAGCCAAGGTCCTCTTTTCCTATTCCCTTCTATTCCACCCTATCCCTTCACCTACACCCATCTAGATTTTACAATTTGCACAAGAGGGAGCTTGGCGCTCTTTTACAAAATTTCAGGTGCGCCTTGCATTTAAACATGCGCCTTTCGCCTTTTACACTTGCCTTGGATTTCCGTGGGCTATCCTTACACTTCTTTACCATTTCTTCCGTTGTGTCCACATTTTTAGATTTTTCTTGTATTTTATCGTGCCTTGTTTTTCCTTGCCTTGCACTGGGGTTAACAAATTATATAGACATTTCATCTTATTTAGGAGCACACACAAGATGATCACCTTCAACGACATGTCATAATGGGCAAGCTCAAGATTTTTCTATATTAGACGCTTCTTTGCTTATTCCTTGCTATTTTAACACTTATTATAGAGTCTATGTGCCACTATTATGACCACACATATATGAGAGCCACTCAATTTGCCACATCACCTCCTCTTTCTCATCTATGTGAATGAGTCTTATAGTTTAGGGTTACATAAAAGAGGGTTTCACTTTCTATCTTATTCATTGAGTTCTCACATCTCTTGTGTAGGAAAGATGGCTAGGTCTAAGGTAGTTGCAAATAAGCTTCCGCTCAGAGCCCCATATCGTGTTCAGCCCCTTGGAGCATCTACTAGCTCAGATGCACCCCCTTCTCAACCTAGCCCACCTTTCTCAAGCCACCCTCACAAGGGTCCTCCTCAGCATCCCCACAAGAAACACAAGTGGAAGCCAGGTACAAGTGGCCTTGAGAGAAATTAGGAGGTATCAACGCTCTTGCACCACCTTTGCACCATTACTAAGTTGATCATGCAAACCCATGGCCCTCTCTTCTCTCTTGTTGTCATACTTTGCAAATGGCTTCTCATAACATCTTGGGCAACCACATAATTACACCCATAAGGACCCAATTGGCTCATTGAAGAGCAACATTAGATGTTGAATGATGCTACCAACAACTACTTACACCATACCCTGATTAGAACTATCACTTTGGCATTATCCCACTCACCTTTTCTGTTGTGTTCTTAAGCCTTGTATCTCCTAACATTATGTGGCACTTGTGGGTTTACTTTTTGCTCCACTATTCCTACTACTATCATTCTTTAGAAACCCTACATCTACTCGTGTTATGATCTCGCTCTATCCACTACATGGCCCTCTTATACTCATGCAACCCATATGTTCTATGTTTGACACAAGGCCACCCTTGCATAGTTGTAACTTCAAAAGGTAAAGGCCTTAAGCATCCTTCACATTACTAACTTAACACAACCTCATTTATTACATGTTCTTGCCTCAAAAACATGGCCTTCTCCATGTGCTATCATAATCATATTGCATAGGTATTCTTCTTTCCCCTTAGCTTCTTCACTAGCAAGCATTATACTTCCATTTCTTAGCATCTCAATTATTTTTAAAATAGTCCCCTCAACCTGTTGCCATAGGGCTAATTTATCACTTCGTATCTATTGCACCTATAACATTTGTGCTACAATTTAGATCGATAAGAACATCAATGAATATTTAATATTGGCATGTTTATTTACAATAATAGCATTACTTATTTTTTATTTTATAATATGGAATGAGTATATACTAAATCTCCTAACATACGCATATTGTTATCCCCATGGAACACAACCATTAAAATGCCCAAAATTCTTGGCTTGATTTATTTATATGGGCTGGAAACTATCCCCACAATCATGCTTTTTGCTTAACTAAGCAGTACCACTAGAATGTAAAGGCTATTAAATTTGGTGTTTGAGATAGCAAGGGGGTTGTGCTTCTAATACCTCTAATGTAGGAACATTTATTTAATACTCACTACTCAATGTCATGTTTGACTTTATAAGTACTAGCCTTGACCCCTCCTCTTACAAATTACTTTTGCTTGGATTTCATTGCTATGCTTATATTATTGTTTATCCATTCTAATATGATTCCTTGTTATACAATCAAAATACAACAAGGCTATGCAATTCATTTTTGCATATTGCTATCCCACCCTAGTAATATGTGAGTATCATTGTGAGGTCCTACAATTACTTTGATTAATGGTCTCTAGTCACACACACACACGCACGCGTGCACGTGCGCATGTGCGCGCACGTATGCAAATGTGCACATGCACATGTATGCGTAGGCACGCACACACGCACGCGCGCACACACACACACACTCACTCACTCACTCACTCTCTCTCTCTCTCTCTCTCTCTCTCTCTCTCTCTCTCTAATTTGTAAAGGAATTTGTACTTACTGTACAAACTAACAATTTTTGATCACCTTTCATAGAGCATGGAGTTTTTTGCTTTCACTCTCACCGTATGAATGTGTTATAAGTGTCATTGGGGTTGATCACCTTTCATAGAGCATGGAGTTTTTTGCTTTCACTCTCACCGTATGAATGTGTTATAAGTGTCATTGGGGTTTTAAGCTACCTTGCATTAGTGTTATTATTACAATTCCAATAGGAGTGCACAAGCATTAAGAGTGCCTCTCGATTGCAATTTAAGCGTCAATAAATTGCCACTCCAATTTAGAAGCTTATTGGTGTTAAAATACGGAATGGGAACTAGTGTCTTTCAGTTCTACACTAAACCAAAGTATTCTCTTTATTAAATACTATTGCCAAAATCCAACATTGATATTACTCATTTACTACACACCTTTATCACATCTATGGCCCCTCTAACCATTATTGATGCATTTAGGCACATTTATCTCGGAAAGGAACGTCTTTTGCATACCAGGAGCCTAAACACAAAAGTAGCATCACTAGATCTTTGGTGCCAACAGGCCTCGATATTACATTTACACTACAACTACGTATGCACAGGCAAATTTGGATTGGCATTTCATCTCGTTGAAGCTGCTTCATCTATAGTGCCGCCATTTCTACTCTCCTCAAATCGTGGATATTCCCTTCAGGCTACCTATAATGCATCGATTCCACCATAGCTCATTAGCAGCTTCCGTTTTGATGACTCGAGGGCTCAAAAAGCATGTCCATCACGCAATTCCTTGCTGCACAAGTTATCTTTGGATCACACCATGTCTACCTCCTACGTCCACTAAGCTGGTACCGTCAAATGTGGTTGTGACTATCATCCTAATGATGGATGGTGCAAGTCACATGGTTGCTCATGATGGCTTTCTTATCGCTTCAACATAGAGGTAATAATCAACATACCTACATTCCTTTCTTATGCAACTCCTGTATCATATGCATAAACCATTATAAGTACCCATGCTGCATGTCACGCTTGTACTCAAGCTGGTGCCTTATATGTTGGTACTTAGGCTATGTGACCATCATGCTAGTGCTCATATTGCCCTTCTTACGGCACCGGCACAAGGTAATGAACATTGTGCATATATTTTCTTTATTTACAACTCTTGTATCATATGCACATACCATTATAAGTGCCCATATCTAAGGAAACAATTAACAAGTGGAGATTTGTTGTACCACACACTCCATGGCTACCTACTCCTATGCTTAACTTTGTTATTACAATATGAGTAGTGTAGATAAATCTATGGTTTGCTTTACAATCAATTTGGATGCCATTGATATGGATAAGGCACCATGTGTAAGGTAGCTAAAGACAAGAGATCTTCAATATTCTCTACTTTGAGGTACCCTTCATTTCTATGCTGGCCATCTTGCATACTTTGCTTACAGTCTAATCAATTGCTTTCTACCTTCCTTTGATAGGAAGCCCACCCACACCTTGCTCTTATTCCACTACATTTGCTATAGCTTTGAAACCTGACATTGCTTAACCCCTTTACTACAATCTAGAATTCCCACCTCTATAGATGATGCATAAAAATACACGACTGGGTCAATTCTAGACAAGTGACGTGAACAATACATGGTTGGGTCAATTCTAGACAAGCGACGTGTATTTGATTGGATATGGTGAAGGGGATGACAACTACATTGTGCTTCCAACACTTGGAAACCAAATTAGTTGTAAGGTACTAATCTTCTTCTTTTGTATGGATGCAAGTACTAGGCGTAACCTCTTCATATCGTTTTAATTACTTAGTTATTTTTGTTGCTATGTTTATTTACTTAAGATATGTCATGGATCTAGCTCCAAAGCCCCTCTTGTAAAGTCAATGGAAATCTCTACAATACAGTATGAAATACTCCTAGCTTGATTCCCTTGGAAACATGTCTTATCTTGCAATGTATATTAAAATTTATTTTATTTATTTTTCTATAGCTTTTGGACCACACACACACACACACACTCTCTCTCTCTCTCTCTCCTACCATAGCTTATGAGGCCAAGTGTACTCTTACCTTTTATATTAACATTTGTTCCCACCTTGCAATGATACACTTAATTCCTTGTCATCCAATCAAAATTCAATGAGGCTATGTAATTCATTTTTGCATATCGCTATCCCATCCTAGTAATACATAAGTATCATTGTGAAGTCCTATAGTTACTTTGATTAATGGTCTCCATGCACGCACGCGCGCGCGCACACGCACACGCACACGCACACGCACACGCACACGCACACGCACACGCACACGCACACGCACACGCACACGCACACGCACACACACACACACACACACACACACACACACACACAACCTACCATAGGTTATGGGGCCAATTATACTCTTACATTTTATACCAACACTTATTCCCACCTTACAAAGATATAATTTATGTTGGACTCATTTTTTATGTAGGCCTTATCTTTCATTTAAATTATGTTTTGGATTATGTGCACAAACATTCTCTTGTAAGTCTTATCAAAAGTCTTGTGGTTGATGTTGAAGCATGTGCAAGTTGGGCTAACATGACAAATAAATGTTGTATTAATTAATCATGGGGTGTTTTTGAATAGCTTGATAATATGATTGCACCATTTATAATTAAAAGCAAGGCTCGTGTGATGAAGCCCATTTGCTTACTTTATACTCACAAATACAACTCCACTCGAATGAGGGATATATGATGGAGTGTGATTCATAATCAAGGCAATGTTCATGATGAAGACTATTTGCATAATGTATGTTTACAATATAATTCCACTTAGTTGGGTGGATTTGGGATGCTTGTGAGAGATATTGAAACGAGAGAGAGAGAGAGAGAGAGAGAGAGAGAGAGAGAGAGAGAGAGAGAGAGAGAGAGAGAGAGAGAGAGAGAGAGAGAGAGAGAGAGAGAGAGAGAGAGAGAGAGAGAGAGAGAGAGAGAGAGAGAGAGAGAGCATGTGTGTGTTTGTGATTCTCTTGAGAGTGGAAGAAGAGAGGAGGATAAGAATAAGGTGTAGAGGGGGCATAAGAGTGTGACGTTTTTAATAGATGAGGAGAGGAAAAGAGTAGAGATAAGAACAATGTAGAAAGGGCATATGGGATTCATCTTGTAAGCAATGAGGGTGAGGTTTGAGAGTAGACTGAATATTATGATAATATTTTGAGTTTTGGGTGGGCTATGAGAGGCAGTTTAGCTTTGTAATTTGCAAGTGTATTTTATTTGGTTTAGCATTGAGAGCAATCTAATTAACAAGATCTTTATGGTTTGTGGTCAAGATATTCCACCAAGAGGATTGTCATTTCCTAAAGGTGTATCATACATACTTCAATTCTTTGTTGAAAATGGTGGATGAATACATTGGCACAAATATGCAATGTAGAGAGTTGTTAAGCATTCTACTTTGTGCACAATTGATGCATAAGTATATGTTATTGGGTCATCAAACATTTTTTGTAGGTGTGCATGCATGTTATATACATATATGTGCCTAAGATATCAAAAAAATGCTTGACAATTTTAGATGTATATATCATGATGATCAAGTATCTTCTATACATTGATATGTTAAATTTAATCTAACAAGCATGTAATAGAATGCACATAATCACATATGTACACAATTATACACATTTTGCATGATTATTTGTCTAATTGATTAAGTAGATGCTTTGCCAGAGAGAGAGAGAGAGAGAGAGAGAGAGAGAGAGAGAGAGAGAGAGAGAGAGAGAGAGAGAGAGAGAGAGAGAGAGAGAGAGAGAGAGAGAGAGAGAGAGAGAGAGAGAGAGAGAGAGATCCATTGCAATTGTTACATGGTAAAGTGAGGTATATATTGCAAAATTTGAGTCTATATCTATTTTAAAGCATGTGTGCAAAGAGAGATGAACTTTAGGATGAAGAAGTAGTTGACTTTGTAAGGTCTCGAACCTTAGAAACACTAAATATAGCTCTATGTTTACAACAATGAAATAGTTTGTGTGTGAGAGGGGGAGATGCACAACTACATTTGA
>NW_028229891.1:0-50784 GCF_053477565.2 Lygodium microphyllum | reverse complement strand
TAAATAGTGGAGGCCAAATAATGAATCCTAATGTTGTCCCAGTAGGTCAATGGCCAATCCCTAATCAAGTGGTTAGGCCCATGGGACGACAAATTGACGATCGCGGCTACGAGTCGAGTGCCTCTATTGTCCTTAGTGAAGTTAAGGACATGATGAAGCACTACACCGATATGATCTCTGAACAGTATCGACGAATAGTTGTGGATGTCAATTTCCTTAAGAAGTAACAGAATTTGATAGGGAGTCGACGCCCTGAAGAGGGTGGCCCCTCAAGATTCAGTTGTAAGTGGTGAGGTGGCCAACATTTCCCTAGGAATTGCCCGAATGTCAAATGTGATATTTGCGGAAAGTCTGGCCACTTAGCTGCTACTTCTTGGAGTAAGATCAGTTCTCTCCAACAAGGAAGTAAACAACCTGGTCCAGTTAATCATCGTGCACAAGGGAATAATCTCCAGCAAGATGAGGGACCAAGACAAATACAACGTGGAAAGGCTGTTGTAGAGTTGCCTCACGGCAGTGGAGTCAGCCTTATTGAGGCTGTATGTGTCAATGATGCTGAAACTTCTAATCTACGAGTCGTAACAAGAGGGAAAAAGATTAAAGAGGGTGATAAAGGAACTGTAAAACCTATCGAGGGAAATCCTAAGCAGGATGCTAGGGAAAAGCGAGTCTTGAATCCTGATATGGAAGGTGGACCTCTAAGGCCTGTTGACAGTAAAGTGGATCTCGAGAAGGTTAAAGAGGTGCCAAGAAAGAAGAAAAAAGTAAAAAAAGAGGCACCAAAGCCGGCGGTCCAACGACCAAAGGAAAGAATGGTTTGGTGCGAGAAGAGAACTTTGGCTCACTACTATGAGTTTGACCTAGCAAATTCTCTTTGCGAAGTCAAACCAGATGTGAATCTCCTGCAATTGATTAAACTTTCTCCAAGAGTACGCAAGGAATTCAAGAAAATCCTGCGTATCGGGTATATAGTAGAACCTTTGGGCATAGCTAGAGTGGGAGAAGATTGGTTCGATCATACTAAAAAGCATTTCCCTAGGGTCTCAACGTATATGGATGGAATATTAGTGGAGCACGCTATCGTGGACACTGGATCCTCCGTCAATATCATAAGTTCAGGTGGCCAAGTGATTCTAGGTTGAGGTGCCTATCGTGTAATATGATACTTACCCCGAGTCTCCTCAGAGTGAGAGAGCTCCTTTATCCTCCACTGAACTAGAAATAGTAGATGATCCATCTAATAGTGAGATGTCATTGAGTGATGGATCTAAGGAAGGGTCCACTACAAAGGATATTTATCAGATAACCTTGAATGAGCCGATAGAGCCTCATGATCGAATAAGAGACGCGGATGTTATTGAGCTGGACCTTGGTACGCCTAATGATTCGCGGCCAATCAAATTGGGTTCTATGCTCAATTCGGAAGAGAGAGAGAGAGGACTATCTATCCCTGATTCAAGAGTTCCGTGACATCTTGGCTTGGAGGGGTATTCCTCCCAGTCTAGCTGTGCATACTATTCCTGTAAAGGAAGGTACCCACCCTGTATGTCAGAAAGTAAGGTGTAAGCCTTTTGAATTAAGGGATGGGTTGTTCGAGGAACTACAAAAGTTGCGGAAAGCAGGTTTGATCTTCCCTATTCAGCATTCTGAATGGTGCTCACCAGTTGTGATAAAAAAGAAGAATAATAATCAGATCTGGCTTTGTGTAGATTTTAGAGAGTTGAATAAGCAAACTGTTAAAGATTACTACCCGTTGCCGTCTATTGATCAAATTTTGGATCAACTAGTGGGTAGGAAAATCTATTCACTTATGGACTGCTTTGCAGGGTATAACCAAATGGCGATTGTTGAGCAAGACAAGCTAAAAACAACGTTTATTACTGTCTTTGGTACCTTTGTGTACCATGTGATGGCATTTGGGTTATGTAATGCACTAGATTCGTGGCAGAGAACAGCCGCCGACAAGACCTTTGATGACATTTTCCTCGAGGAATTGAAAGTATTCATTGATGATCTGGGGGCAGCCACCATAAGGGATAGATAGTTAATTATCTTACGAAAGTGTTTTGAGCGTTGCAAAAAATTCTGCATAGCTCTCAACCCACGGAAGTGCATCTTCGGAGTTCCTTATGGGTTCTTGTTAGGCCATGTGGTCAGTTCCGTAGGGATTGCGATTGATCCTGAAAAGATCAAGATCATAGTCGCCATGAGTCCACCGCATACTCCAAAGGAAGTGCATAGCTTTCTGTCATCGGTAGGGTATTATCGGAGGTTTATCAATGCCTTAGCAGAAAGAACGTTGCCGCTGATGAACCTATTGTCCTTTAATTGTGAGTTTTCATGGAGTGATACTTGCAAAGTATCTTTTGACGATGTAAAGCAAGAGCTTGCCAAAGAACCTGTTTTAAAAGCACTAAAGAGGGGTGAAATGTTCTATATATTTTCAGCAGCAACTATGTATAGTATTAGTTGCAACATAGACGCGCAGGGATGCGTCCCCACACTTAGAACCTTAGCAGGAAGGGTAAACCGCACATCAAGGACCGATTACCACACATCGTACCAACCACAAACGTCCCCACACTTAAGACATGACCGTTACGGAGAAATAGAACGTGTAGGGTTAGAAAAACTGGCCCATATTGCCAAGAAGGAATGTCGACTATGGAGGTTGCATCTTGTGTCATTGTCGGGGCTGCAGGAGGTAACAAGGTGTCTTCACAGCTCACGTCCTTCGTCCTTCAGGGCAGGGACCAAGCAGTAGCACCCAGGGAGGTAGCTGGTTGAAGGAATCGCAGGAAATTTGGCGATGACAAGGGATATTGCACTCAACTCACGAGCACTCAAATGGAATGAAAGAACAGTCACTCGCCCCATTATTAACATCACTCAAGGAAATAATCATGAAACCCAGAGCTCACACCTGGTTTAGGAATCAACAAGGGAATGGTGCAGAGGGAGTATGACAGGGTGCACAGTTGCTGGTGTATCAGTCCGTTCAACCCCATCTGGCATAGGTGCAAGCAGGAAGGCCAGGGAGCCTTGTGCAGTGTACAGAACAGAGTGACATGTCCTGCGCTGATGGCAGAGACCCAACCCGTTGGTGCATAGGGAAACAGAAACATACCTGACTCTAATTGTCATAACGTCCCTTAATCCTCACCTCTAATTGATTAATGAAGAAATACCAGTCACACTTAGCCCACCCTCTGTCTCACGCTCGGTTGATAGATACAGAGGGCAACCCATTCCTGAAACCCATTGATGTAATCCTCACTATCACTTGTATAGAGGTTGTATGCCTTGTGCGTTTTGATAGTGCAATTGTTCATCCCACCCTGTGTCAGCATACAGTGTAAGAAGGAAGGCCAGGGAGCCTTATAATGCAGTGCACATGAACAGATCGTGCATTGTGCATTGATAGGCCCATCCCATGCGTGCAACACTTCATTCACACATCTCATCTCTCATTTGATTTGAAGGGAAAGACTGGTCACTCACCCCACCCTCTGTCTCACGCTCGGTTGATAGATATAGAGGGCAGCCCATACTCACGTCCCCATCCTGTTAGGATGTAAGCTTGCATCACTCAAGGGGTTGGTGATGAAGATCATGGCAGCGGTTATTGTCATTAGGAACTTGAAGACGAGGTGTACCCAGGGAGGTAGCCTATACATCTCATACTTCAATGACTTGTAAGAAAAGTTGTCTGTTAAGAAGGGTACACAAACTAATATTACAGAGACAACGCACCAAGGGAGATGGCTTCAAATTACTTGCTGAAGAGGTTATGATGATGAATTAGCTATCCTGAACTGTGGGGTGTTACCGCCTTTTCCACAGTCAGCTTCCCGCCCAAGGGTGTTTCTACATTTTCTTGGAACGAGGCCTGTTATGATAGGGAATTTCTTCATTTTCTCCCATAACAGTTTCATTTGTTTTTTTTTGTTTTGTTTTTTATTTTTTTCTTTAAAAAAATGAAAAAAGAGAATGGTAGAAATACCATGTATCAGGACCAACCTCGCCACTGTTGTTGAATTAGACAAGAAGAGAACAAAGTCAGGTTGAGAGGTTTCTGTGAGGGGCTAGCAGAACGCGACCGTCTCATGAGGAGAATCATAAGGGCTATCAGAAGCATGATGAGAAGGATAGTGCGATGTCCAAAAGGGGAAGGGTAGGTCGACTATGATTGTCAAGTTCCCTAGGGAGGAAAGTACTTTTTCAGACGATAGCCATTGATCAAGAAGGGATCATTAGAGGCATCAACGGTCTGCACCTGAACAGAACCATTAGGATTGACAGCAAGTACCTTGTACGGGCCCATCCATCATTGTTGAAGCTTGCGAGGAAACTTGCCAAATCTCGAATCATAGACTAGAACAAGATCACCTTCTTTAAACTCCTTCTGCTTGATGAAACTGTCATGATAAGCTTTGCGTCGTGCTTGAGTGGTTTCCATGCACTGTAGGGCCATCCACCGTATCTCATCCAAGCATTCCAAGTGCAGGAGATGGCATTGCAGTGACTCATTATTTCCCAAGCGTTCTTTAACTGCCACTGGCAAAGAGGGCAATTCCAGTTCAAAAGGCAAGACGGCTTCTGTACCATACACTAGCTGGAAAGGGGTCTGTCTTATAGCTGCCTTATGGGAGGTTCTGTATGCCTAGAGGGCCTCTGTAAGTCAATCGTCTAAGTCGCGACAATGTGTGGCAATCGTTCTTGTCAAAATCGAGCAGAGGATGCGATTGGTGACTTCAACTTAGCCATTGGCTTTGGGGTAATAAGGAGTGGACTTGTGATGGCGGATCTTATACAACTCTGTCAGCTCCTCCATGATTTTGTTAAGGAAATGAGTACCTCTGTCACTTACCACCTCAAGGGGACTGCCAAAACGGGTGATAATATTCTCGTACATGAACATGGCTACGCTGTTACCATCATCCCGCTTCAGGGCTTTAGCTTCGCACCACTTTGTGACATAGTCCGTACATACTAGGATGTATCTATTCTACTTCCGTCTGGTAGGTGGATCAATGGGACCCACAAAATAAATCCCCCACTTCTCGAACGGCTTTAGGGGAAGAATGGGTTGCAGTGGCATGGCACTTGTTTTGGTGGGCTTCCCCATTCGCTGACAAGCATCACATCTCTTGCAGTAATCATATGCATCCTTGTGGAGGGTTGGCCACCAGTATCCTACTAACAGAGCCTTCCTGGCTGTCACTTCTCCTGTGAAGTGTCCACCACATGGTTTGTCATGGCATGCTTTCAATACTATGCCGATTTCATCCCCTCCAATACATCTTCGCAACACTTCATCTTTGCCTCTCTTGTACAGTGCACTGCCTAGCAAGGTGTAGGGGGCTGATTCTAACAGAAGCTTCTTCTTCTCACGGCTTGAGATGCCAGGAGGATACTGTTGAGTTGTCAGGAGGTTGGCTATGTCTGCATACCAGGGAGTGACTATTTCAACTAGAAACAAAGAAGCATCAGGAAGGTCTAGATCATCCTGTTCCTCTTCTTTTGTTTGAGGGATTTATGATAGATGATCGGCTAGGACATGGGAACGACTAGGCTTTGTGACCACTTCAAAGTCGAACTCCTGGAATAGGAGCAACCATCATATAAGTCATCCTTTAACATCTTATTTGTTCATCAAGAAGGATAGGGCTTCATGATCCACATAGAACTTGAAATGTGTTGACAATAAATAGTGTCGAAACTTCTCCAGTGCAAACACCATTGCTAAGCATTCAAGCTCTGTCACTGTGTAGTTCTGTTCCCTATCAGTGACCTTTCGACTTGCATAATAAATTGGTTGATCTAATTTAGAGGGGCCCTTTTGACATAGGATAACACCTAGCCCTTCAACTGATGCATCTGTGTGCACATGAAACTCTTTCGTCCAGTCAGGAGGCTGCAAAATAGGTGCTTGGATAAGGCATTGTTTTAGGGTATTAAAGGCCTCTTCACAGTCATTAGTCCAAAGGAAATCCGCATCTTTCCTTAGGAGCTTGTGCAGAGGGGCTGTCTTGGTTGCAAAATGTGCACCACATGGCCAAGAAATCCTCTCAATTGCTTGAGGTTTGTTGGTGCTGTTAAGGCGGCAATCTTTTCAATATTTGTAGGGTTTGTTGCAATCCCTTGTGCAGAGACAATATAGCCTAGCAAAACTCCTAACGAGAAACCAAAGACACATTTGTCGAGGTTGAGAGAAATCCCATACTCTCGGTATCTGTCAAAACATTGCTCTAGGTGTCCCCAGTGTTCTTGGATCAAACTATAGACACAAAAGTCACCAAGATACACCTCAATGAAATCATGCAGATGATTCTAGAAGGCAGCCATCATTACTCATTGGAAGGTGGCAGGAGCATTATAGAGCCCAAATGGCATCACTCTGTAGGCATAGGTCTCCCATTCTGTGGTGAAGGTTGTTTTGGATTGGTCCTCTTCTGCAATTTGGACTTGGTTATATCCGTCGCTGAATCCATCCAAGAGGGAATACAGCTCATGGCTTGCCACTATGTCCAATAGTTGGTCTGTAAAAGGGATAGGGAAATGATCCTTCTTCGTCTTCGAATTGAGCTTTTGAAAGTCCACACATATTCGAAGTTTCCCATTCTTCTTGGGTACAACCACAATGGGCAAAACCCATTCACTGTTAGCCACGAGATAAATGAACTCTGCTTCAAGAAGTTTCAATAATTCAGCATTCACTAGAGCAGAATAATTAGGGCTCATTTGCCTTTGTCTTTGCCTTACCGGTTTGGCATTCGGCTCTAAGTCAATGTGATGTTGACATACTGTGGGATCAATCCCTTTTAGGTCTTTGTATGACCAAGCAAACACATCTAAGTTCTCCTTGAGTAGGTCTTGCAGGACCAGTAGTTCTCCCTTTGGAAGATTGAGACCCACTTTCAGGTGACATTCAGTATCGTTAGTATCCAGGAATGCTACTTGTCTTTCGCCTTCCACTTCGCAGATAAATGTCCCACGGATTGCTTTCCGATAGAGGTCTAACTCTTTCACGAGAGTAGTAGCCTCGTCTGATGTTCCGCTATAACCAGTGTCCTCCTTCTGAACAGATGACTCATTCGTCTGTTGAGGTTGCTGGAAGGGTATTAGAGCTTTGTCTACTTCTGTTTGAGTGGTGATTTCTTCTAGACTTAGGGATTCATCTTCAGAGGATGCGCCCAGGAATGTCATATAGCAAGGACCTTCTAGAGGCCGTGGCTCTGAGGACTTAGGGATTCATCTTCAGAGGATGCGCCCAGGAATGTCACATAGTACGGACCTTCTAGAGGCCGTGGCTCTGAGGACTTTAGCTTTTGTTGGCAGGGGGCATCATCATCATCTTTTCTCTGGACTGAACAGTTAGGGCGACAAGAGCCACCGGTGAACTGAATTTTTACACCTCTAATCCATTGCTTGTATAAATTCTGCATACTTTGTGGTCCATTGATCAACCCAAATGGAACCATGGCCATTCCATCCAGCACCCTGAGATCTTCGACTTCTGAGGTCTCTGTAGGGACATCAACAAGGTCATCCTCTATCAGAGAAAATTATTCATCTACACTCTCATAACCTGTTTAATTTTCTTCATCATTTTTATCCTCTTCCTCTGGAGGCTCTGTCTCTGCTTCTGTAGAGGCTCTATAGGAGAAGAATAGATCTTCTATCTCTGCATCTGCTTCTGCTTCTATCACAGCTTCTAACTCTGCTTCAGCCTCTGGCTCTGGCTTTGGCTCTGGCTCTGTGTCTGTTACTGTCTCTGTGACTGTCTCTGTATCCGCTCTGTATCTGTACTGTTTCTGCTCTGTCTCTGCTTTGTATTTGTTCTGCCTCTGTTCTGTCTCTACGACTGTCATGTAATAGGGAGAACAATACATCCATGCTTTTATTTCACTGTCAGAGGTGATTTCAGAAGTTAATTCTAGTTGAGGCAGGAGGTATCTCCCATGGACAAGGATTTTTATTCCCTTGGCAGTTGGCTTATAGTACCCACTGTTAAGGACTGTGTCTCTATTTTCTTAGGAAAGATCTACTTAACAGCCTCTTCATCTCCTGTTGTACCATCTGTTACCTTGTTGGAGGAGTCAGTTATGACCGATGGATGTGGATCCATTGCCTTTTTGCGATCCATACAACTTCAACACCACTTTGTTGAGTCCTTTGCCTAGGGTTAGGGTTCCTTTGAACCAGTCCGTCCTGGCTCTCGCTTCAAAAAGCCAAGGTCTTCCCAACAACAGAGGGTATGAGGTACCATAAGAATTTGGTTTGACCACCAGATATGTCAGCCAATAGTCTCTTCATGCAAGGGTTGTTTTTATATATGGGAGGATGCCCAACGGCTTAATTCTGCTTTGGTCTGCCAATCTGATAAGCCACTGTGTAGGTTGAATTCCTTGCAACCCCAAGTCCTTCATTGTTACATCCGTCATTATGTTTATTGATGGGCCTCCATCAATCAATGCATCTGAAAAATAAAGCATCCTTCTATCCATACATTAATCTTTGGGGTTCTAGAATCTAAGAAGGCATTAGCCACATCTACTTCCTTTACAGGCTCCGGGGCCTTATTGGTCTTGGTCACTGTTGAAGGAGCAATCCTTAATCCACGTCTTCTTGTCAAGATGCTTTTGAATTTTTTTCGACAGCTAGGAAATAGCATCAGTAACTGCCGGAATGTTTTGGTTTAAAAGTGTCTAGATCTTTGACCAAGTCATAATCTTTGATAGGATCCATAGGCTTCTCCAGCCTGCTAGGGAATGGGGCTACACCCATTTTCATCTTTTCTTTTTCTTCTAATAATTACAGCATCGGCACTTCTTTTGTTTCTTGAAGTGCTTCTGTCTCGTCTATCTCCTGGACCTTCGGTCTTGTCTATGGGATTGTCTCTGTGACTCTCTATGGCACTGCAGTGCTCTGTACTGCACTGTTCTGTCCTGTACTGCTCTGTCCCTCTGTTGGCAGGTTGAACTTCACAGTCTTGACAGGAGAGTTATTTTCGTTCTGAACAACTGGTTCCTTCTTCTTGGTGCGCGTAACAGTGGCAACTTCCAACTCTACCAAATTGGAGGTAGGCTCTTGTACCTTTTGTTGGCTATTAGTGCCATTAGCCTTTACAGGGGCTGGGCTTGGACAGTCCTTTATAGTGTGGCCTTCACCTTTGCATCGGCTACATAAGGGCTTGTAATCCACAGATCATCTAGGGTTTGGACAATTTGGGGAGATATGTCCCTTTTCTCCACACCTATAACATTCCACCTCTGATCTCTAACCACTGCCAGACTGTCGTCCTCTGTAACTTTGAGAGGGAAACCTCCTTGGACCGAAATTAGGGCCAAATTCCCTAGGCTTTGGTCCAATATCATGTGTTGTCATTTTGGATTCCAGCAAGTTGAATCTTGAATTTTCATCGTTCTGTCTTCGTTCATGCATCTCTTTTAGAGAGCAAATATCATCTGTATGGTTCTTCCGCAAACAGTAGGAACAGAAGGCCCCAGGAATGGTTGGTTTTTGGGTACATTCAGTGGCTAAATGTCCCGCTTGATGACACTTTCCGCACCATGTATTAGAGCGCATCACATCTCTTCCAGCTCCCGCAGGAGTGGATATATTGGTGGTATTCACCTTCAGCGTCTGTAGCTTCTCTGTAATCACGTCCAAAAGCTCTTTCTTGATACTACCTGCAACTGAGTTGGATAAGTAGTTCTTCAGATTTTCACCTCCTGAAGCGCTTGTAGTAGGGTTTTGGGACGCTTCTGTAATTACTGCATACACTAATTGGGTCGATCCAAAAGGTTCTCTGTTTTGGCTCGTCTTCAGAGCTCCTGTTGAAACTTGGGGTTGTTGATTCCAGTTGGTAGGGATCCACTGTTGTTGAGTCACCATTGGAGGAACTGTTTGAGGCCACTGTTGTTGTGGTTGAACCATCATTTGAGGCACTGTTGTCTATGGTGACCATAGTGGATTAGGTGCATTATACTGCGGCACTGTTTGCATCTGGGGATAGGGGTAGGGAACTGTCCCTGGGACTGCATTTGGTAGGTATACCATTCCTGGCATGGGAGGAGATAAGACTCCAATTCCTGGAGTCATTGACAGCCTTGCTTCAACTTCGTCATACAATCTTGCACCTTCCACTGCAGTTTGCAGATTGACTGGTCTTCTCAATTCCAAGAACTTGCGAACTTCTAGTTGTAGGTCTCTGAGAAACACTCCTTTCTAAATACCTTCGTTCAAATGATGGTTAGTCCATCTCTTCAGGATGGATTCCATTCGCGAGACATAAGCTTCTACTCTTTCTCCAGAGGACTGACTTAGGTTCATGAACTTCTCTCGCATTCGCTCTTCAAAACCTTCACGCCTGAATTTAGTGAGGAAGGCCAACTTCAGGTCGTCCCATGTGCCAAAAGTTCCTGCTGCTTGTCTCTCATACCATTGAAACGCCACGCCCTTGAAAGTGGCGGGGAATATTGCTAACCAATGCTCAGGGGTTCTGGCATTGTTAGCCACACATGATACCATGAATTCTGCTACATGAAGATCAGGGTCTTCATTATACTCTCCCTTAAAAACTGGCAATGAGACTACATTTGCTGGCCTGTCATCAATATTTCCAGGATGAATCTGACTAGGAAGGGGACCTTGAGTTGCCATGAAGACTTCTATAAAGAGTGCTTTTAGGGTATCAAAGGATGCTTTTGCTGCAAGCTCGTTCTCAGCCTTGATTTTTGCCTTCTCTCTTCTTACATACCTCTAGACTCGTTCTAACGCTTGCCTCTTGATTGCGTCATTCATCAGGGGGTTGGCTCCAACCAGTTGGTCTGTACTCAACATGATAGTATCAGAGAGGGCTCAGTCTTTGGAGGATTCTCTGGCCAACATCTCTTCTATTTCCTTCTTTTCAACATCTCTGAATTCAGCTTTCAAGCCACTTAGAGAGGGAGATATTCCATTCTGAAAGTATCAAAACTCATTCTTCTTAGGATCGTTGTTGTGTCATTATAATAATGCCAGCTTTTGAGGGTTTCAAGAGTGTATGTTGTGAAAAAAAATCTATCTACCAACTTCCAGTGGGTTGCTAATTGGACAAACAGAAGATTATTAGTGTACCAAGCATCCCACATATCTTCCTGTTGAGCATCCACGAACAAATTCCAACTCTTTTCCTTCTTGTTTTCGTGAACCTCCACAGACCACGACTCCTAAAGCTTCTTCACAATCTCCCACTTGATGATGTCTGGAAACTTATCAATGAATGCCAAATCTTCCATGGATGGTCATTCTCTCTGTTTTTTCTCTTCAGTTTGTTCCCAAACAGTTTGCTACCAAGATGCAAGTTTCTGCTGCTTCAATAGGAAGAGGAAACAATCCACCACATAGAGCATGCATCATGATGGTGATATATTTCCGCCATTGTGGGATGAACTTCTTGTGAAAAGTGGCTTTGATGATAAGAATCTCTAACTCTTTAGTGGAAGAAGGAACTTTGCAAACATCCATTGGATTCTTCTCTTCTTGGCAATGCCATTTCCTTCATTTTCATCCTCTTCTAGTGCTTGTTGATTGCAAGTTTCCCCGGCTGCGCACCAAAAACATGGAGCCCCAAGGAAAAGGGGATTCCACTGCAAGAAAATCTATCTTGTAACATCAACAAGCTTTTATTTCATTCTTTTGATGGCCAAAACAAAAAAAACAACAAATCTTCACGCAGGATCATAGTAGATATCTCCCACGGATTTGATAGAATCAACCAAAATCTTCAACATCTTCATAGAATACTTCAATAGAAAAAAGAACACAAAAGAATACACCATCTTTGAATGAAAATAAATCACATAGTATTCATCTTCAATGTCTTCATAGTTCTCTCTCAATCTCTCATATACAGTTACATTGTTTTGATAGAATTGGCTATCTCTAGCTCTCTCTCTCTCTCTCTCTCTCTCTCTCTCTCTCTATCAATAGTACATCATCTCCTCACTACAATACTCTCATAATAACTCTCAATAATCCTTCTTAGGTCATGGATACACCTCCCAAGAGGTATGTCTGATATGAAGAGTCACCATAGCCACTACAGTGTCTTTTCACAGCTCACTACTGTCACTGCCACTCAGTCTTCTCTTCAGTCTTTAGCAGCTGCTTCTTCCATTTGTTTTAGCTCTTTTGAAATTAGATTCATGCTTTCCAAAAGTTAGAAAAATTTTCCAAAGTCACACATAAATTTTACAGAACACTTACAGAAGGTCTACAGAACAGCTACAGTACAGTACCAGAGCAGCTACAGTACAGTTACAGAGTAGAGACAGAGGCTCTACATGAGGTCTACAGAGGGTTACAGAAGGTCATAAGAACCTCATAACTCATACTAAAACCACTCCAAACTATAAAAAACTATTCAATAAGCTTTCAAAAGATCTCAATCTTCATCAATCATTAATCCATGCTTCATACAAAAGAAAATCAGAACAAAATAGAAGCTATACAGAAGGTATACAGAACTAATCAGAACATCACAGAACCTATATATCTCCACTGAGAATCATCATGAACTTCCAAAACATAATCAATATCATCCAAAAAACTCTCAAACACTTCCATTAACAACCATACATCACTCTAAATCCATCAAAAATCAATCATTCAGATCTCAAAAATTACAAAAATCAGTCAAAAATTCAGTCTTTTTCCACTCTCAACAAAATCACATCCTCCAAAGTCTTTGGCTTGAACATGCTCACTTCTGCATAGAAGTGACCAAGTAAACCGGACATATACTTGCGCTTGTGGATCGCCTCAGGTACATCTTCAAGCATTTGAAGTTGTAGTAAGACACTCCAAAAACGCTGTGTGTTGTGGAATGGATTCACAATATCTTTATTGCAGAAGATCCCACTGTTTGATTGCATTTTCATGAAATTGAGATGGAAGAAAATTCTGCAAAAATTTCTTTTCAAAGGCCTCCCAAGTAGTAGGACAATCAATACTCTTGCAGACAACATTCCACCATAACGATGCTCTGTCCACTAAATGGTTAGTGACACATTTGAGTTTATCTTTCTCAGCATACTGCTCTTCATTTTTATAACTTTTCAAGAACCCTACCTACATTTCCTAAATGCCTTGGCCTACTCAAGTACAACACTTCCCTTCAGTAACTTTGAAGTCTCAACATTATCTCCTTCAATATTGTCCTCCCAAAAATCTTTACCCTTAATGAAATTGGTCAATTTGAATTTCCAAAGCATGAAAGTTCTTCTTGTCAAGCTTGTCACTAACAATCTCATTAAATCTCTCAAGCATTATGTAGTAAAATCCAATAACCTATTTTAGCAATAACCTCTAATTCAAGTAAACACTCACATATATTGAGCTCAATACATAACCATACCATGAGAAACACCTATAATGTATAATAAATTGTAGATACTATCTACTACATCCAACACCTATAACCTATTTGCAAAATGATGAGGTTTGCAAAGTTTGTGAACCTTACCCTGATTTGCATAATCTCTAACTTCCGAAGGGAGGTTGAAATGTATCCAAAATAATGTGAATTGATATATAAGATGTAGATCAAAGATATGTTGCACTCCCTTGAGCACTTAAAGCTATCAAAGATGGGTCATCAATCAAAGATCATATGATAGAGATCTCCATAGGTATTCATCACAACAAGGCTTCCTCATACACTCTTTTGCTTAACTCACAACTCCTCACTTAAACACCACTCTGATACCATGAGAAGATGGTGGGAGAGACAGGGAGCTTGAGCTCTTGCAACACATACAACACATAGAGAATGCACACAGGGTAGGAAGCTAAAAACCTTAGTCTTGCTTATTATTCTTCTCCACTATAATAGTCTACCAAGAATAAAGAGACAGTACAACATATGTAATATGTAAGTGGTCTATAGTGTGAATACACTAACTAGAAAGATTATCATATAGAGATCATATAACTTGATGTGGACCAATTGTAAAGTATCACTAGAATGATATATAGATGTAGGTACCAACCACGTCAATGATATGAATGTGAAAATAGTTAGCCAAGTACGTGAGTTTTAACTCATATAGTAATGAACTGGAAAATAGATACTTGTTTTCTAATGAGAGAATAATACTCTAGCCACATTGGTATGAGTATAGCATATAAGAGGATTATTTTTTTAATTATTCACTCAGTAATATAAATTGTCTTCATCTCCAAACTTCTTGATTTAGCTTCCATGGCTTCCTCTCCTTTCTCTCTCATTTTCCTATGGCTTGCTCTCTTTTCTCCCTCATCTTCTTATTTTTCTCTATCACAGATCAAATCAAAGCTTTGGACCTTCCTTTGGATATAGCACATAAAGGAAAATTGTAGCAGTAAAAAATATCTAGTTTAGGATAGAATATAAGAAAAGAGATTGCATGGGATGCTTCAGTCAAGATCTATTATGTTTGTGCATATCTAGCTGAGACCTAGGAAATCGAGGTACTTGTCGAGGAGAAAAGAAGACGAGATGATGAAGCTCCAAGTACTTCTAAAAAGACAAGAAGGGGTGAGCCAGTTGTTTCACCTCCTAAACCAAGACTTGAATATGCCACAGATGAAGAAAAAATAAAAGAGAAGAAACATGATGCATGACTTAAGAAACATCTTGGTTACAAACTCCTTTTAGATATTGAGAATACCACTGATCTGAAGAAAGTACTTGAAGAGCGGATCTTGGACAGTAAGTTGGAACTTACTCTTAGCAAAATATTGGGAATCAATAAGAAATACTTTCATGATGTAATTATAGATATTATCAAAAGAAAAAAGAAGATAATCCAAATTGCATAATTAGGACAGAGTATCACGATCGAAGAACTATTTTGTGAAGAGCTATTGGATGAAAAAGAGGATGAAGAACATGTAGTAAATGCTACAGTATGCCCGAAAGTCATAAAGAATATTTAGTCAATACATTATGAAGAAGATGAAGCTCTAATTATGGTTCCATGCAATCACTTCTCTAGACCATATTGGGCTCAAGCAACCATTGGAATAGTGGTTAAGATAGGCAATATGGCTACTCCATGTATTGCTCTATTAGATAATGGATTAGAGATTAATGCAATTGTATGTAGAGTCTATGAGAGTGAGAAATGGGCAATGGATATGGAGCATGGATGGTAGATGAGAGCCTCCAATAACACTATAGGAGATCTATATGCTGGATGCCTGAATGTCAAGGTATCCATAGTTGATGTACATGAAGATTTCCATTTCTTTGTACAAGACTTTTGTTCTTATGATATTATTCTAGGTCAACTATTTATTATGGAAGCCTAGATGGAGAAAAAGGTGATGGATGATGGTTCTGCATATGCATGCATGAGTATGTAGTAGACATGGAACATATTTTTCATTTCTCATAAAGTCCCTGAATATGACCAAATCTCTTAACAACTAGTATTTTTTTGGATAGGGCATGATTGGATGTATATATGACATAATTACACTTGGATCATACGCTAGGACATGATATACATGTATAGGGCATATACATGCATAGGACATGATATACATTACCAACTTTACTTCTTTGTGAGTATTACAAATATACATCCAATCATTCAAAGATAATTATATATATGTGATTTCATGCCCTATATACATCCAATCATGCCCTATACAAATGTGATTGGATAGGGCATGATGATTGGATGTATATATAGATCAAATGTTGACTTGTGCATTTGCAATATATATATATATATATATATATATAGAGAGAGAGAGAGAGAGAGAACTGATCAATACACTCACATGTCTCATTTGTTGTGCACTTAACCTAGCCATGCATGCCAATTCATAGCATGAGTAGATTGATGTAAATTAGTTGGCTTGTGCATGTGTAAGCTATTCCAATCATGTTAAGGTGCACTTATAGCTCACATATAATTTTAGATAAGGTGGACCACATGTAGCCAATGTGCACATGTCCTCTTTTCATCATCTTTAGCCAGTGTGTTCACTTGTTGGCGACTAATACCAACAAGCCAACTACAAATCTCTTATCTATGAAATGTATAAGTAAATTAACTTGGTTAATTTGATGAGGCCAAGTTTTCCTTCCATGGACAATGTGGTTGGCTATATTCTACTTCAAGGTTATAGGAACATACAGAAGTCAATGGAGCATCCTAGCTAAAAATGACGATACTTTAATTACTATATCAAGTCACTTCATGTACATATCTTTGATTGATTGATGGATAATATGCCTTTCTCTATCTCTTTCATATACACCTTCATTGCATTATCTCTCTCTAGCTAAAAACCATTCGTGCTTTATCCACCTATTGATACTTGCATGCAATTGTAAGTGGGATGGTCTAGTAAGTCACTACATATGTGCCAATTGACTTGCCAATGTGTTATCTCTTATCCTCAAGCTTTGTTATATATATCACCACATAGGTCAATTGATTCCCTAAATGCATGCATTGATTCCCTAAATTGTTCCTGCGCGTCTGTAAGCGCGTGTAATAGGCATTATCTGCGCATATACATGCGCAATTACACGCGCTTACAGACGTGCCATGCAGGTATAGAAAATTTTTAAAAAAGTTGTGGCTTTCTTTTCAAACCTGTGCTTTTCTACGTTTTTTGCGCGTTTTCTGCAGTTCAAGCTTGACATCACTACTCGTGTCTATCTATCACTTCATGAAGACAATGAGGCAAGGAAATAAGAGTAAAAAGAGGACAGGAGGAAAGAAGAGCCAAAGAGTAAAGAATAAGAGCCAAACAGCAAGGAAGAGAAGAAGATTCAAGCAACTTACCAAGGGAAGGGAGAAGGAGGACAAGGAGCTTGCAACCTAGCCGCCATCCGTTGGAACAAGCAAAGAAGGTGAGTTCTTCTTCTCTCTCTCAATCTTGTTTGCTTTCTCTGTTTGTTTGTCTCTCTCTTCTCTCTCTTCACATGCTGGATCTTGTCATCTATGGAGGTTTTTTTGCACGTTTTTTAAGCAAGTTTGAAAAGAAATGGTCCGACTGTGCGCGCCTGTCAGCGCGTCCAGATGACAGTATACACGCAGGTATAGACGCGGAAATAGATGTGCTGACAGACGTCCACAGAGACACAGATATAGACGCACACAGAGACGCATGTATAGACGCAGCATGTAATATGTTTTATCTGCATAGGGTAATATGATTTTTCTTGTGTAGATGTGGAATCCTGGATCCTCCAGCACCCCATTCAACAATGAGCAATTCATGGGGGAGATGACCAATTATCTTGGTCGCCCTCCCACTGCAGAGGAGCCGAAGCACGTGCATCTCGAGAAGCACATGTATCGAGTGAGGTAGAGGGTAGTGCACGTCGAGGGAGGAGGGAGAGTCGTGCGGGAGGACGAGGAGGTCGAGGGCTTTGTGGGGGTTGCCTAGGTGGTGGCTCTCGATCACCCTCACCGAAAAATGAGAGAGGTGAGCCTCCACAAATGTACTACTCTGTCCACTGATGTTGGTGGTATCTTGCATGACTTTGAGGGGAGGGAAGTGATAGCCTACTTGAGGAGTGTTGTGCATGCCACATACAAAGATTGCACGATTCCCTTCAAGCACAAAAAAAATGGTTTGTGGCAAGAGGTATTGCAGGCAGTACATAGAAGGTACCCTAATCTCGAGAATTCACGATTCTTAGATGATTGGGGATGGTCAAAGTTGAGAGATGCGCTTCATAATAAGAGGTCTCACCTTATGATGTGCGCGAAGGAATCATTGCGGAGACAAGACCAGGGGCGCCCTAGATATGGCCAACCACCCAATTGCCACCGCAAGGAGTGGAAAGAGGCCAAGAAGAGAGCAGCGGAGAAAATGACAAGTCGCCAGCATGCAGAGGCGCGACGTATCCAGATGGCAACCATGGGATGTGCATTATGGATCGGGTGGTAGGGAGTCATGGGAGGCTGAGTTTGTAAGTATTATTTGATTTCTTTTTTTAAATTAAATTTTGTAATTTGTTTCACTTCATTATGTAGTGTGTTTTAATACCTTGTATGTTCAAATTATTTTGTAGTATCATATCGTTGGTAGGATGCCTACTCCTAGAGAGGTAGGCTACCATCGAGGTCATAACCGGGCATCCACTTGGCAGCATTTCTACAAGGAGGGACTCATCACGGAGGAGCAATATAATCGCGCCATGAGGATTCCACCACCAGAAGAGGTATATTTTATTTTTTACATGAAAAGTATAGATAACTCTAATTTATTGTTTGTAATGGTATTTATATACCTTAATCCTTTGTGTAAGTGAACCCTGATGCAGTTGAGGATAGCGAAGGGGGGACTAGCAGTAGCGGTGGCGGCAACAGCAGTGGCATAGGCAGCGGTGGTGGTAGCGATGATGATGCCTTTTCTGAGGAGATATAGAGGAGCCCCATGCATGCATGCCTCCCCTTGGCTTGTAATTTTCATTTTTGATATGTATTACTTTCAGCTAGTGCTTGCAACCATGACGTCACAAGCACTAGAACTCATAATGTAAAAACGTTTCATCTATATATATGAAATTTCGTGTTCTACATACATTGTTTTGTTTTCAGTATCCAATCTTCGAAATAATCTTTCTCTGTTTTCCCTAAGCATACAATTTGATGTTGATGGGGGGAAAAAAACCAGAGAGCATGTGGCTTGCAAAGCGACATGCTCTCTGTGTTTTTTTTCATACCTCTGTTTTGCGCGTCTATCAACGCGTTTAAACTGTAGGATAAATGCACGTCTATTCTCGTCAAAAACTTGCAGAGTAAACGCGTTTTTAGACGCGTAGATACACGGTGTATAGACGCACAATATGAATATATCCACTTTTTTATAAATATGATTACATATTTATGTAGTGCATCAATACGTGCGTCTATATGCGCATCTACATGGGCGTGTAACTCTGACTATAAGCGCGCTTTTAGACGCGATACGGTAGATGCAGAAATAGACGCGGTATAAGTGAAATAGACACGATACGGTATCACTTATAAACTATTTTTGCATCTACCGTATCACTTATAGTTTATTACTGCGTCTATTTCACTTATAGTTTATTTCTCGCGATAGAAATAGACTATAGTTTATCACTTATACTGTCTAGAAATAGACTATAGTTTATCACTTATACCGTTTAGAAATAGACGCGATACGGTAGACGCAGAAATAGACGTAGTGTATATAAGTGAACTCAATGATCTTCCGCCAGGTCAAAGCATACCCTTATGCATCCAAACACTAATGTTGGGTCTATTACAAAGTCGATTTCTAGAAACAATTCTTTAGTTTTCTAATTAGGATCGTAACACAGTTAGTTTAGACATTGAAAATAAGTTTCCATAATTAATCCTTTAGCATAAGTTGGGTACACACCTTTAGTTCACATACAAAAAGACAAATGAAAATGATCTTTTCAAAAGTATTCTTTATTCCAAAAAATGTAAATATAATAGCCATTGGCCTATAATCATATATTGTCCTCAACTCCACTTTGAACTAGCTCTAGGGAAAACATAGCAAGCCAAAGAAACACTGTGGATAGACAATGAGTACATTGCTTTGGATGGGAACTATTGGTATGGATTGTTACTCTAGATGGACGTTTGGCATTGTTGACATTGAGCAAACCACTCTTGACTAGACGATGAGTAGATTGCTTTGGATGGGGACTATTGGTATTGATTGTTACTCTAGATGGACACTCGACATTGTCGGCATTGAGCAAACCACTCTTGACTAGAACTATCTATACCATGCCTTTACCAAATCATCTCCTAGCAACTATATAGACATTCTAGAATGCATCTGGACTTCCAAGTCACTAATGCTGTACTAAACCCATGAAAGTCTCCCCAAATTCTTGCTAGGCATCATGATCTTACTCGATCAATTGCACCTTGCAAAGAGACCTCTTGTCTACCTCAAGGGGGGGGGGGGGGGTCACCTTATAGAACATGTGATGTACCACATGAGTTCAAAAGAAAGGGTATTTTTATTATGTTAACTTACATTTTTCCAAAAACAAAAGGGTTTATAAATGTATCTCATGTAAAGGTTGCATTAGGGGTCTTTTAATTTGAAAACTTTTAAAACCACAATTTTTGGGGTGGAGCAGCAAGAGGGGGGACTCAATGGGGTGGAGGATGGTAGGGGAGGCGATACTTAGACTTCTCTCTCTCTCTCTCTCTCTCTCTATCTCTCCAACTATAACATGCCATTCGTAGTAGGTGGTTTCCATGCCCTATGCTTGCCTTGCATCTGTGCAAGTGATTAGCTAGTTTAATACGAGGGGCCTAGGAGAGGGGGTTGATGAATGAATATATCAAAATCCATGCATACTTGGAAACAACTCATGCATATCCAAATTTATATTTACTTACCTATATCTTTATGGCATTGCTTGATTAAAGCATTAGCTCATGAATCACATCCTTGTGTAA
Source organism: Lygodium microphyllum (assembly GCF_053477565.2). NCBI lineage: Eukaryota > Viridiplantae > Streptophyta > Polypodiopsida > Schizaeales > Lygodiaceae > Lygodium > Lygodium microphyllum. The sequence continues at coordinate 30,304 of NW_028229891.1, read as the reverse complement.
CATAATTAAGATGATAGGCTTCCTCCCAAGAGGGAGTATTAGAAAAGTGGTGCTAAATTGCACAAACCAAATGCATATGAAGATTTTAGTCTATGGAATGGACTATAAACAAGGGCCTAGTAAAAATGCACATAATTTAAGCATTGCCATTGATACAGACATATCACAACCATATTTGGGACACATAACATTAAAGCTTCACATCCTTAAATAGTCTATGTGATCTCTCAGTTTGTTGACTAGGTTGTTGAATGTAAACATTTTATGAAACAGAAACTATCATGTAGCATGAGGACTCCATGAGGAATTCATGAAAAGCTCATGAAAAGTGAAAAGGAAGAAGAGTGAAAAGGCATAGGATTGGAGTAAAATTAGTTCAGTGAGAGGCTTAATAAACTTCTTTAAGTCTAGGAAGTGACTTGTAAGTTTATGATACTTTCTTTATCATACTTAAGGATTCTTTGAACGATGATATAGGTGGTCACAACTACTTAGGGCTATCTTAATTTTCTAGCAATATATGCCCCACATTCCATTGTCATTTGATTTAGATATTTCTTTATAATCAATGTAGGGAAGAAAAAATTTGGAAGATTATAGATCCAAGTCTTAAAATTGTGTGGTTCATGTCATTTGCGAACAATGAAATTTTCATAATCTCAGATTTTGTGTATCTTGTTAAAAAGGTTAATCTAGAAAACATTAGGTTGCATGAGCATCATGAAAACATTCATGTTAGGTTTATGTTGGATTCTTGTGAATTTAAGCCAATCTAGGCTTGAAAATGGTTGTTCAAGTAAACAATCCATCATTGGTTTTTTGGACATTTCTAAAGAGGAAACCATCTTCTTTACAGATATTTTTAGACATATCCGTGTAGAAGAGTGTGTGATCACCTAGCTCACACCAACCTTGATTTTCATTGAAGACTATTTGCATCACACTCACACTAGGTGTCATTGGACACTGAGTATCCTTGCTTGTGCCAATTTTTAGGCACACTCCCAACAAATTATTTGCAAACTACTAGCACATTTATAGCACACTACTAGTAAGTTTGTAGCCCATTCTTAGCATGTAATTTTCACACATAACCATATTCTTAGCAAGTTCTTACCACACTATATGTGCCACAATTTTCATCTCGAAGTAATAGACATCAAATTCACAAAGAAGTGACTTGTACAATAAACATGCCCTTACATACTATGTTCCATTGATTGTGGCCACAAACTTTGTAATGTTGTATCTTGGACTGAGCTACAAGGAGGCCTTGATTGAATATGTGTGATTTTAATATGTGTATAATGATCCCTGTTTCATTGTTTTTTTTGGCTTGGTGTGCAATGAATTTTGCTACTTTGGAGCAATTACTGATTAGGGTCTTGGGTGATCTTTGTATCTCTTTTCTTTTCACTTCCAACACATCAAAATGCTTGGGAGTACAAAGCCACAAATAAAATAAATCACCGAAAGAATGGCATAAGCATAGACTTGATAAGGGTGATTTAGCTTTTGATGAAGATTACTAATGAAGAATATCATTAGATGTGGTGAAATATTTCAATGCATGACCACAATACAATGGGGGAGAGGTCAAGCAACATATTTTTGGTTAGTTCCTTATCATTGTGTAAGGATTAGAATGTCATAGTACAAGAGAGGTGGGTGAGGTTCAAAGCATATTAGTATCTAACGTTCTCAATATTATCACTTCCATAAAGTAGCCAAACTCAAAGGAGGAGTTGTTTTCTACTAGGAGTTCACTCAATATGTTTGTGAGCTCAAACAAAGCTCTAATATCCCTATGAAGCTCTTTCAAGTCCTTGAAGTTCCCAATTGAAACTTTTACTTGGCTAAGTCATAATTTGACACTCCTATAGATACCTATGATAGAATATGGTGATTGGTGACATGTTGAAAGGAATAACACAAGTCAAAGCAATGAGAGAGCTGATCCTTAATTTTTGGAAAATAGAGACATGAGTCATGTGCAAAAAAAGGATGCTTTTCAAATACAAATTGGGAGAGATGATTACATTTATAAATATGTGCATCTTCTCAACAAGGCCCTGGTAACATCTAAAAAGCTAAGAGAAAGCGATCATGTGACTATTTACATTTTTGCCACATTCTTAATGCATATTAGCACATTTTTAGTGCCATCTTAGTATATTATTAGTACATTTTTAGCACAATGCTTAGTACACTCTTAGTATATCACACACACACACACACACACACACTCTCTCTCTCTCTCTCTCTCTCTATATATATATATATATATATATATATATATATATATATATATATATATATATATATATATATATATATATATATATATATATATATATATATAATGTGTGTGTGAAGCATGCGCAGAAAGTGACAGATGAAATGAGTGAGGTGCACAGGTTCGTGATTGTGTACAATGTGGGTGAAGAGGCACAAAATTGGGACTTTGATTTATAATGCCACTGCCTTTGGTGTATCCTCGTCCGAAGGACTTCAACTCCTTTGGTAGCCATGGCACAACCCCCTACACCTCCCATTCACATATTTCGTATGCTGGAAACATGTACTCCCTCTCTCTCTCCCTTTCTTTCTTTATTATGTTGTATGTTTATTCCCTCTCTCTCTCGTTCCTTCTTTCTTTTTCTCTCTTCCTCTCCATCTCTCATTTCCTTTAACAAAACATCTCTCTCTCTCTCTCTCTCTCTCTCTCTCTCTCTCTCTCTCTCTCTCTCTCTCTCTCTCTCTCTCTCTCTCTCTCTCTCTCTCTCTCTCTCTCTACTACTGCTACTGCTACTGCTACTGCTACTGCTACTGCTACTGCTACTGCTACTGCTACTGCTGCTGCTGTAGCGCATGATGTTCGTGTTGATGGAACTGTTGATGGAATTGAGAGTTGGGGGTCGAAGCCCATGGTGTTGTCCCACACTTCAGGACCCAGTTCGTGTACAAGAGAATGTGTTGTGGGTGTGACTTAGGGATACTGGTCGACCATAGGCAAGTGGGAGCTTCCTAGGTGTGTCCTCCCCTTGATGTGCCCTAAGTATGTGCAGTAAGGGAAGGTACTAGGGTGTTTCCTAGGTATAGTGTTTGTGATGCTTGTAGAGTACAGATGGACTAATTTTATTGTTGTGTTCTTTTCTTTCCAAAAATTTCCCTCTTGTTATTCTTTTTAAATTTTAAATTTTATTTATTTTTTGTTTTTTTTAACACTTAATACATAGAGAGGGAGCACATTAGATGTCATCCCTATGCTCTTTCAGGAGCTCCACTAGTACGAGGGGTGGAGCCTCAAGAGGAACACCAAGAAAATGGAAAATCTACTGCAAGAAAATCTATATTGTATCATTAACAAGCATGATTTTCATATTTTAATCAACCACAAGAAGAAAAACAATACCAATCTTCTCAAATCTTCATGCAACATCATTTAGCAATTCTCCCACGGATTTATCACAACAAAACTTTGACACATTCTTCATATTCTTCATCAGACGAACAAGAGAACATAAATGAATGCTCTAGTTTGAATGGAAATCATCATATAACATTCATCTTCAATAGTTTCACAGTCTTCATAGTCTCTCACATAATCTCTCACTCATAACAATATTATTTTTCATGAAAAATTGGCTCTCTCACTCTCTATCTCTCTCACACACACACTCTCTCAATATTAAATTGGAATATTTCAAGAATAATCATCCATAACCTCTCTTTGGTCATGGATACCTCTCCCACGAGGTACATTTAATATGAAAGGTCACCAGAGCCACTACAGTGTCCTTTCACAGCTTAACAATGTCATTGTCACTTCAGTCTTCACTACTTGAGTCTTTAGTAGCTACTTCTTCCACTTCTTTGAGTTTTTTTGAACTTGTATTCATCTCTTCCAAAGATTAGGAAACTTGCCCAAGCTACACATCCATCCCACAAAACACTTACAGAGGCATACAGAGCAAAAATAGACAAAGAAAGAAGCTCTACAAAGGGTCAACAAAAAGTCATTAAAAAGCATCTAGCTTAACTAAAACCATTCAAAACCATAAAAAATCATTCAATAAACTTCAAAAAATTTCAAAATCCATCAATCATCAATTCAATCTCTCATACAGAAAGAAAATAAAACAAAATAGAAGCTCAACATAACCAATCAAGCACTCAACAGAACCTTTCAGCACATCATATCTCCACTAAAAAACATCATTAGCCTCTCAAATCTGTTTAGCCTTATCCAAAACTCTCTAAAACACTTGCAAAACAATCAATTATCATACAAATCATATAGAAATCACCCAAACATACAACAAAAAATATCCAAAAACATAGTCATATCAACCCTCAATATATATCCACACTTAATCGAGGAGCGTCCTCCTGACCTTAGAAAAAGAGAATAAAAGTTCAAAATATAGCTTAACTTGATATTTCACAAAAACTCCAAGAAACACCATCCAAGCACGACCCCAACTTATAACGTGCATCTAATAAAGAATTTTGTAGTGACAAAAATACATTTATCCATTAACACATCTGAGAAACAAAAAAGCATGACAAACTCTTAAAGGATCTAAGAGGTTGCTTTTGCAATAAAAGCATCCATCCATGAGATAGAATCACGAACCACCATCAATCAACTTCTCAATCAGCTCCATCTTCATCTTCAACTCTAGCAAGAAGGATAAAACACCACATATACACCATAGAACATACATAGAACTCACATAGATGTAAGATAATGTAGTCTAAATGGCACATGCTCTCAAAACATGGAGAGCAAAGAGAAAGATTTTCATTAAAAAGGCCAGTACAACCAAGAGAGTGTCCGTAGGCTATGTAGAATGAAGATATATTTTTTTGAACTTCATACTTAGCTTGAGATGTTCTAGACTCTTATTCTCATCCATAAAATGTAGAGGCACATTCTAGAGAAACCGCAAACAATACATCCTTTCAATAGGATCATAAACTTGGTAGGAAAAGCTTGTGCAAAATAATACAAGACATCCATATGAGAAATAGTCACATCCTCATTAGGATTAATTGTCAAGTTTGGAATACTCTTTCGAGTATTTAGGTGGTGAGATTGCTGATGCATAAAAGCAAGATACCAATAAAAATGAGATGCTAAGCATATCGAGGTATCCTTAGAACGAGCATGTACTCTAGCAAATTGAAGATAAGAAGTGGAACATTGTGTGGAAGTGTCCCAGGAACCATGAATGATAGGCCAAGACATGTCAAAGAATCATTCAATGTCCATTGCCATCGATGGATGATATCACAATCATACCCAAGAGTATCCATCACTGATTGTGGAGGAAGATTAATATAGTTAGATGGAGATGGTAAGGAAATAAGAGGGAAACAATGAAGAGGTTGGTAAGATAAATAATAAAATCAAGATATTTGAAGGGATAAGGATGATGGAAAAGAAGGGAAAGAAAGTAAACATTTTTTAAGGGATTCTGCTAGAAAAACAAAGGGAATAGATGGGACAACATGAATCGGTTCAATAGGAGTAGGCAAAGATATAGGATTAGCAACAAATGGGCATTAGTAAAAATTGAAATTTAAGGGAAAACTGTAGGGGTAAAAGATAAGAGAGGGATACTATCAGGATCAGAATTGAGGATGGCAAAATACAAGGGTATTCGATAAGAAATTAGGGAATAAGATAGGATATCATGAGGATCATATGGAAGATGCAACATCGAAAATCAAAAGCTGAAAAGAAATTCTCAGTGGGGATCAAGGGATTGTTAGCAATATGATTCAACACTTGGGATCTCAATGGTTGGATATATGAATTATGAAAGACACTTCGTTGACGGCCAACGAAGATTCAAAACATCTTTCTCAAAAGGAGGATGCCAAGCATAGCCTCTACACCACAGCTTTCTGTTGCAACTAATCTAGCTCATCCTTAGAACACAACTGAGGAGACATCACTAGAGCTAGAGGAACAGAAAGAGTAGCAACTTTCTGGTTAAGTTCTTCAATAAACTTCTTTTGCAACTCTACAATTTCTTGGGAATATTGCAACTAGCCCTCACATATACCAACCTTACGAGATGATTCTATCATTTCCTCAAGCACTCCATTTTTCTCCTTAGTTAAGGACACATTCTCTACTTCTAAAGTGGAAAATTTAGCTTATAACTTCTTAAATCATGGCTTTCTATAAATCCATCAAAGCGGTAGCTAGTGTAGTCATTTGTATATGAATATCACTCAAAGTATCCTTTTTCAGAAGCTAAAGTCTCTAGAGCCCTACTAACCTAACTCGTCAAAGTCCACTTTATCTTGCAATGAGGTGTACAATCCTATATAGATTGTCTGATGCGAGGTCATGGAGGTCTCCAAAGCAGACTCAATACCAAAAAATAGCTACAAAAGCATAGATCTAGAAAACACTATTTGCAAGGAAGGAGAAATCTACGGATCCAATTGTCCTTTCCATTGTGCTACAAAGAGGTTAATACAAGACAAGAACAAGGGAAGGAAACTACCAAATACTTGAGGTATTGAAATGTGTACTACAAGGGTTTGAATAGGGAGAGGATCAGAAGAACCATGTGTGCGTGGCGCTTCTTTCCAATGATTCTAACAGGGGGTACATCTACGAAATCTGAATTGACTTCCATAGGAGGAGAAGGAACAAAAGGAAGAGACTATTGCGGAAGCGTAATAGGATCGGGCATAGCAATACCACCTGGGGGAGGTGCTAATTGAATGATTTTCTATAGAAAAACCCGATAGGAAATAGTATTGAGTTGACCTTTTGTGACACCTTGAAAATATTGATCCATTTTAGCCAACAAAAAGGTTGTCCAATTAAGCTTAACCCCCTCTAGGATTCGGATAGATGCCATGAGGAGTTCTCGCGACAAACACTTGGATGCAGGCTTGTTCGCATGATTGCTTCCATAAGAGAGAGGAAAGATGTTCCACTGATACTCCTGAATTAGTAATAGCCTTAATATGTGCTACCAAATGAGTAGACATCTTCTTTTGCAACAAGGCAAGGATCTTGGCAGTGGATAACAAATGTTTACCACACTAGGAACAAGAGAAGCTACAAAAGGCAAGAAAAAGGCCTTATTGATAGTAGCAAGGGATAAACAAAACCAACGGCCATAAACCAAGACTGAAAGCTTCCTGTAAGTCTCTAAAAAAAGAGTAACAAAGCTTTGTATCCACCACTAGAAGGAATTTCAGGGCCACAAAGAGATGAAGACCAACTTGGCAAATATATTCAATATCCAAAAGAAGAGAATAATCATGGGCTGATAACGGTACATGCTAAATCACAAGTTGAGATGTGGAAGAAGATGCCATTTAGACCACATCTTGGATCACCCACACACACACAAAACTAGGAAAAGGAGAAAGTATTCCTACAAAACCCACATATACCACCTTTGAGATAGATAACAAGGAAACAAAACCAACAAAAAAAAATTCAACTAGACTAGACCAGACTAGACCAAACCTCACCAAGCAATCAACATCCTATGGAAAATTCCACATGACCTATGCACATATATGACTGAAAGCTTCATGCTATGCAGACATACAAGCGGTTGAAAACCCCATAAACAAACACTCAAAAGAAAAGGAAATGCCATGCATGCCGTATCCTAGACATAATCCAAAAATCAAGACTAAACCATTGACTCGAACCATCACAATAAATATAGACAAACAAGACTGATGTTTGTGACCAAGAAAAACCCCAATCCCCATAAGCGTATGGTGTATACCTTTGGTGCAATGAAGTGGGTGGGTGAAAACTACATGACTCATTTTTTATTAGATGATAAATTAATCACAGTTCATTATTAAATTATTCTATTAATGAGTCATATTCGCATCTCAACCCCTATGTAGATTCACTTGACTGGACTGGGTTGGGGATCTCTATAAATGAAATTTATTTTTAAAAATTAGATGATCTATGGCGCAAAGTGTGTACATGCATGACTTTGGGGGATTGATTATTATTTTTACAATTAAATGTGTATATAGCACATGTGTGCATGCACTGTGAATGGATTTTAATTTACAAAATTAAGTGGCTTTAGGTGCTATGTGCATGTGCAATGATGGGGTTTCTTTTATAAATTAACGATTGATTTCTTTTAATAAAAAATAATGAGGTGCATTCTATTTGTTTGGTGGGTGCAAGGATCGGTTGAATTTTAATTACAATTATATGTTTGTTACGGTGCATTATGAAGGAGGGAAAAAGAAAAAGAACCTGCAAGGTTTGATGCATAAAATTCCACTTTCAAACAAGCCGTAGAATCGAATAATCCTTGTACGAAAACAACAAGTCGACTAAGGGACAGTCAGCCTCCTGTATGAAAAGCCAATACTAATACCATAGAAAAAAAAAATTGAAAGAAGGGAGACAAGGAAGGGTCTGTCAGTTGGGTAATTATGTGTTGGGGTTTTTCTTATTTTTTCTTTTTGGTTTTGGATTTTATTTTTTAATGATTTATTTGTGTGTTTTTTAAAAATTTAAAATATTATTTTATGTGGTATTTAAATCCTGAGATTTTGTAAATTGTATATTGGGCTATATTCTAAATTTTGGTTTTTAGAATGTGATGTGAATGGGACTTGAAATATTTTGATTGGTCTATTTGATGAACTATTTGCCATTGAATTTTTGTTTGTTTGTTTGTCATGTTTTTGTTTTAAAAAAAGGAAAAAATGGCTACACCAACATTGGGATTGTGAGAAATAATTTTGAATGATATTATGAGTAATTGTTTTTTAAAATTTCTCAAATTTTCCAAGCATTTTCTCATTTTCTTAAAAGTTGCATTGTTTTTCGCAAATAAATAGTTTACAATGTGGTTTTTAAAAATTTTAATGTATTTGGGTTGTTCATCATCATGATGAAAATTTGTTTGGAAATTTTTTAAACTTTTCAATATTTTATTTAGTTTTTAATGTTCTTTTAAATTTTAATGATTTTTTGTATTTTAAAATAATTAAAATCGAGACAACGGGTCACCCAAATGGTGACTACACGTGAACAGAAACTCCATGGCATGGACAAAATGAAACACGTATCCTCGTGCGTGAATGGGGGTGACAATGCACGAACGCACGAACATGAGCAAACACTCACGCTCCCGTATGTGAACATCAACAAATCACGAGAAAGACTACCCTTGCGCATGACAAGGGCTTGTAGAAAGGCATTCCCACGAGTATTAAAACCCGAAGCATGATCATTGGCCACAAAAGGGCCACCACGCAAAGCCTTCACATAGGACCAAGCTCGAGACTCGAGGTGAGCATGAAAAAAAAACCAAAAATATAATAAAAATTAATAACAAAAAATCAAAAAGTCAAAATGGAATGCAACAAAAAGGAAAAATGTTTCAAGTGGCAAGGTGGATAGGGCTATCTAGTCAAAATATGGTTTCGATGGCAAATGGTGAGGTTTGCATGGAAAAATGTTAAAAACACGCTCGAAAATCTAAACTAAAATTAATTCCAAACAATTTGTGATTTGGAATAAGGGGCAAAAAAAAGGAAAAATGTTTGAGGAATGGCGGACGATAGGGCTCTCAAGTAATTAGAATGCAATTTTGGTGCAAGAAAGGTGCATTCATATGGAAAAGGGGGCAAAAATGCATAAGGAAATACAATTAAAAATTAATAACAAAAAATTGAATGGTCAAAATGAGGGGGAGAAAAAGGTAAAGATGTCCAAGGGAATGAATAGCTTGAGACTAGGCAAATAGATTGGCAATTTGATGAGAAAAGAGTATGCTCATATGGGAAAAATAAGAAATAGCATAAAAATGAATCCACAAATATGAAAAAATAAATAACAGTTGATTTGTGCATCAAAAAGAGGGGTTGTAAAAAGAAAAAGTGTACAAGAAAAGGAAAAGAACATCAGGGCTATCACATCAAATTATAGAAACAGGGTAAAAGAGGACAGGTGGGTGAGGAAGGAACCTCAACAGGGCATAAGAAAATGGGATATCATGAAAGAATCAATTAAGAGAATGCTAAAAAATGTATGCAACCAAGATGCGCAGGGATGCGTCCCCACACTTAAGACGTGAATATAATCGATAGGGGCCTAACACTTCACCACAATCCATACCCATATGTCTCTACACTTAAAACATGACATACACATAAATGAACACAAGAGATAGGGTTAGAAACACTTGGCCCATTCAGTTGGTTGATGGGGGAGATCATTGCTTACATGAACTGGGGAGTTGAAGTCATTCATAGGAGATACCAAGTCTCACCACAGCATGCTTTTGGCATGGCAAGGACCATGTAGCAACACCCAAGGAAGTAGCATTGTTGATGAAGAGATGGTTAAGTCGTCGATGGCAGCAAAATATTCATCACTCAATCTGGACAGTCACTCATGTGGGAATGACTGATTAGTCACTTGTCCCATAAAACACATCACTCGAGGAGAATGATTGAGATTACATGCCCGGTTTAGAAATTGATAAGAGGGATGGTTCGGAAGGAGTATACCAGTGTGCATAGTTGATGGTGCATCAATGCATTCCAACCCATTTGGCATAGGTGCAAGAAGGAAGGCCAAGGACTCTTATCATACAAATAGGAAAATAAGAACGTACTTGATGCTAATTGTCGTAACGTCCCTCAATCCTCACCTCTTAGTTGATGAAAGGGAAATCAATGACACTTAGTCCCCTCTTTGTCTCACACTCTGTTGATGAATACATGAGGGCAATCGAGTTTCTCACACCCATTGATGTAATCCCCATTGCCACATGTGTGAAGGTTGTATGCCTTATGTGCAATTGATGGTGCAGTAGTGTATCATGTCCTGTGCCAACGTCCTTTTTTCCATTGACCAATAAATATTTACGTTTTTTTTCTTCTTTGTTTAAAAAGGAAGAATAGAAGGAACACCATGTGGCAGAATCATCCTCACCACCTCTACTAGATTAAGTGGGAAGGGAACAAAGGAGAGTTACTATGAGGATCCAGAAGAACGAGGCCTCCTCGTCAAGATAAGTAGCAGGGCTATTAGAAGCAATAAGAAAAGCCTTATTGATTGACACACAAGGAATGAAGGGGCTATTGGGGGTGAGCCAAGATTCCCAAGGAGGGTAATACTTCTTTAGGCAATAGGCATTAATTAAGAAAGGATCATCAAAGCCATCCACGGATTGTATCTGAATAGAGCCGTTAGGATCGACGGCAAGTACCTTATAGGGGCCCATCGAGCTTTGTTGGAGCTTTCCTAGGAACTTGCCAAATCTTGAGTCATAGGCCACAACTAAGTCACCTTCCTTAAATTCCTTATGCTTGATGAAGCTATCATGATAGGCTTTTTTTTGTACCTATGTGGCTTCCATACATTGTAGGGCCATTCTACGAGTCTCATCCAAACATTCCAACTATAGGAGATGGTGTTGTAGGGACTCATCATTGCCTAGGAATTCTTTGAGAGCCACATGCAAAGAGGGTAGCTCTAATTCAACAAGGAAAACAATTTCTGTACCACACACCAAACTGGAAAGGGGTTTGTCATGTAGCAACCTTATGGGAGGTTCTGTACACCTAGAGGGACTCTATAAGTTAATCGTCCCAATCACGGTGATGTGCAGCAATTCGTCCTTGTTAGGATTGAGCAAAGAATGTGGTTGGTAACTTCGACTTGACCATTGGCACTAGGATAGTAAGGCATGGACTTGTGATGGTGGATCTTGTACAGCTTGGTCAATTCTTCCATAATCTTGTTGAGAAAGTGAGTACCTTTGTCATTTACTAGTTCTAAAGGACTGCTAAAATGGATAATGATGTTCTCATATAGGAAAAGAGCCATAGAAAAAGAGTCATTTTGTCACCATCATTCCGCTTGAGAGCTTTGGTTTCACATCACTTCATCACTAGTCTATAAATACCAAAATGTATTTGTTTTGCTTCCTTATGGTTGGCGGATCAATGGGGCCAACGAAGTCAATTTCCCATTTCTTGAATGGCTTTAGGGGAAGGATGGGCTATAGTGGCATAACACTAGATTTGATAGTTCCCATCCACTAACAAGCATCACAATGTTTGTAGTAGCCATAGGTATCATTGTGGAGAGTCGGCCAACAATATCTTGCGAGTAAGGCCTTTCTAATTGTCTTGATGCTCCTGCAAAGAGTCCTCCACAGGGCTCATCATCATGACATGCTTTTTGCACTCATCTCCTGCCACACATTTGTGCGATACTTAAACCTTCCCTTCCCTCTCTTATACCCAGAGCACCACCCATCAAGGTATAGGGAATTGATTCCAATAAAAGCTTCTTCTTCTCATGGGGTTGGAGATACCAAGAGAATATTATTGAGTTGCCAAGATGCTGGCAATGTATGCATACCATGGGGTTACAATTTCAACTAGAAAGAGGGAAGCATCAAGGAGATTTGGGTCATCCTGCTCCTCTTTGTCGATTTGAGGGATTTGAGACAAATGATTTGCTAGGACATGGGAGCGACTAGGTTCGGTAACCACTTCAAAGTCAAACTCTTAGAACAGAAGGAGCTAACTCATCATTCTTTCCTTCACATCTACTTCATTCATAAGGAAAAACAGGGCCTCATTGTCCACATAGAATTTGAAATGCATTGACATCAAGAAAGTGTCGAAACTTCTCAACAGCTAGTCTCAAAACTTCTCCAAGGTAAAAACCATTGCTAGGCATTTGAGTTGTGTCACTGTGTAGTTTCTTTCTCGATCATTTACTTTTCGGCTTGCATAATAGATAGGTTGATCTAACTTTGAGGAGCCTTTTGGGCATAAGACTGCTCCTGACCCTTCTACAAATGCATCAATGTGCACATGACATATGATTTTTTATGCCAATAAGTGCTTAAAAATAGCAAAAAATTCCGAATTTCAGGGGAAAAATAGACTTCGTCGAAGGCGGCGGTGGCAATCAGTACGATTTTAAGTGGCAATGCCCGGAAGAGGCTTAAAAGACCCACTTGACGATAGTTGATGAATTCTCATAATTTTTGGTGTGTTAGACAGGACCCTGAGAGATGCTTGCAATGGAGGACTTCAAGACGGACGCCTAGGATTTTTTGGACTGCGAATTGGGTACCAGATGCGGGAGATAGGATGTCTGGGAGGCCAAGAACCAAAGGCATGTGTGAATGGGACTTAATAAGTTCAAAAGTCATGCCTCTTGGGGGTTCCCTTTAGGGAGCCCCACAAAAAAAACGAATTTGAGGGGGGAGGGGGGGGGGCGCTATTTTTTTTGCGTCGTGTAGATGAAGGCGCCATCTTCTTGATGATTGAGGGTGGCTATGGGCTTTGTAAGCAACCCCCCCAATCGATCTGATGCATGAGATGCACTTGATCTTCGCTCCCCATCGCTCCAAACCATGCGTCAAATGGTTGCCCAGTTGTGGAGATCAGCTTTCAGTCTTTCTCTCTCCTTCCTCTCTCTCTTGCAAGGGGCAGTTCTCGCGGGTGAAGAAGAATGAAGCCCGATTGGTGAATGCTCGTCCGTCGCGGTATCGGATCACTTCCAAACCAAAGGTGGGCTGAAGATAGCAGTGTGGAGGTGGGCTGAGCATCAAATGGGGCCTGGTTTTCAGACCTGGAACAAGTTTCAAAACCCGAAATGATAAAAATACACGGTAATGGCATTTTTACAAAGAAAATGACTCTTTTTCCGCATTTGATGGTGTTAACAATGTTCTTATGGGCTGAAAATTGATGGACATGTTGTTTGCTGTTGGTTTTATTCTTTCATAATAAAAAAATTAGAAAACATACACTTAAAGTGCGGAAAATAAATGGGAAAAACCCGAAAAGCATGGTTTTTAGAGAAAAAATGGGGTTTTTAGGCTTAAAATGGAAAAAACATGAAATAAAACACCAATAAAATCTACATGTTTGTTGTTCAAGGAATCAAGAGCCACAGCTTTGAAATAATGTTAATTTTCTTCCATTTTTATTGATAATAAATAAGGAAAAATAAGAAAAATAGAAAAAAATGCTTTTTAAAAGGGGGGAAAATAGGGAATGGACGAGGAAAATTATGGATGTGTCTATGAGTGTATAATGAGGATAAAAAATGAGGGTTTGCCTCAGATTATTCCCATTTATATGTTTTTTTGAGCATTTACTGCTTATTTCGTGCGAAATACACATGAAATCACCCCTTTACCTATGCAACGAGGCAAACCTTAAACGGTAAGGGAGGAGGGAAGTCTGAGTGCTAAAATATAATATAAAATCTGATGTATTTGTTGCATTATTCATATAGGATGTCGTTAAGTTAAATTAAGGGAAGTACATCACGAGTGTAAGGCTCGGTGTCTTCTCTCATCGCAGCAATTACACGTTAGTCTATAGAAACATGAAAAGAATGGATTTGCACAATGCATGAGGCTATTTTTCAATTGTTTGAGCACTTAATCATATACACATTTGCATCAAGCATTGTTAAATGATATCAATTACAAGCTCCTAGATGCATAGCACTTGTTTTCTCTAGGACTTGACCCACGTAGAGAGAGTGAGCAACCCGGCTGTAGGTCTAGACGGTGGGTCCAAGGGGACGGATAAGTGAGGATCAGTGCATTCTTGGAATGATAAATACATTGGAACTAAGAGGGGATTTTGTTTCGAATGTGTCTATATGTGGAAGCAATGCATCGAGGGGCCAATCCCTAAGATGTAGGAGAGCTGTAGTAGAGCCACGACAATTAGTCGATGGGGTGCCTTGTGCCTGTGATATGTGGCATTTATTGTCGATATATATATAATCTCTATCTGAGGAGATGTGAAAGGGAACATTTGTTAGATTACAGACTATAAATGCACAGTGATTAATGTTTAGGATAGTGTATCCCTTGACATACGCTCTTGGCCCGCGAGGCCGTGTGGTGGGGTTGTCTGTTGAGTGCATGAGGTCCGGCTAGTGCCTTAGCCAGTGTTGGACCATTTTAGGTCCCATCAGTGGTGCATCTGCCAGGAGCCGCCAACAAGTGGTGGTTCTCGAATCTAGGGTTTCTAGGGACCAAACAGTTGGTTTATGTCCTCTAACAAGGACCCTCAAGCCGAAATACAAAAAGTAGAACGTGCTGAGAGGGCTAGACGACAGTTGGAGATTGTAAGTCATTATTCTCCTCAAAGGAGCAGCCCGTTGCGCATAAGTGGCAGTGGTTCTAGTAACCTAAGTGTTATGAGTAGCTCTTCGAGTGCAAGTGGAAGTCTTAGTACTTCCCTACTTCTAGTTAATCAACCCATAACAAGTGGGGTTGTAGTTTTACCTACACAAACTCCTATTATCAATCCAATTGTAGCCATGGCACAACCTATTGCAATTCCAGCAAGGACACTAGATTTGCCGGCATTAGGAGCATCATTGTCCATTTTCCATGGGGTAGTAGAAGAAGATGGAGAACTCCACATTAAGGAGTTTCAAACACTCATGTTCAATTATCAAATCCAAGATGAAGGACACCTAATGATGTTCTTCAACATGATGTTAAAAGGAAGAGTGGCAGTATGGTACCATGGTCTCGAAGCCAGAACCATAACTAGCAATGCCCAATTCTTTATAGCTTTCCGTAGAGGGTTTGCCCTTGAGAAGGGTGGACAATATTGGTTGCATTTCTTGAATGTAACACGCCAAGAGCCAAATGAGAATGTCCAGGCCTATGCCAAGAAATTAAAGCAAGTTCTTCGTAAACTAAATACTTATATCCCCATTCCAGCGGTTGCCCAGTTACAATATTTCCTACATGGATTGGATTTTAATATCCAGTAGTGTTTCTTTGGCCGATATTGACACTTCTATTACCCAAGTAGAAGGAGTAGAGTCGCACTTGCAAGCAGCTTATCCAGTAAGGATAAATTGGAATGGTAATAACTTGGCCTTGACCAATGGGAGTCAAGGGGATCCCGCGTCAAACACGAATGGGAGAGGAGGGATCATGCCAAATTTGCCTATGTTACCAGCTCCTCCTAGCATGATTATGCCCATGGCTAATCAGGCGGCCTCACTAAATAGTAGAGGCCAAACAATGAATCCTAATGTTGTCCCAGTAGGTCAACGGCCAATCCCTAATCAAGTGGTTAGGCCCATGGGATGACCAATTGATGATCGCAGCTATGAGTCGAGTGCCTCTAATGTCCTTGGTAAAGTTAAGGACATGATGAAGCACTACGCCGATATGATCTCTGAACAGTATCAAAAAATAGTTGTGGATGTCAATTTCCTTAAGAAGTAATAGAATTTGATAGGGAGTCGACGCCCTAAAGAGGGTGGCCCCTCAAGATTCAGTTGTAAGTGGTGAAGCAGCCAGCATTTCCCTAGGAATTTCCTGAATATCAAATGTGATATTTGCAAAAAGTCTGGCCACTTAGCTGCTACTTGTTGGAGTAAGATCAGTTCTCTCCAACAAGGAAGTAAACAACTTGGTCCAGTTAATCATCGCGCACAAGGGAATAATTGTTAGATATGATCAATGCCCCACCCTCATTAGGTACTACCAATGATCCATGGTGCTCAAAGTTGTAAGGCCCCCATTATGAGGAGAAGCCAAGTGTGAGCCCGGACATTGGTGGAGTCCTGACTTGTATATCAGATGAGGTCTATGTGACCGGATGGCAAAAAGGTGACCATTGTGGGTCTAATCTTTGGGTTAGACAGAGTGGTTAAGCTGGTAGCAACTCGAGGCACATTGCATTGAGTTGCGTAGTAAGGGAGTTAAAAGGGGCCCCTATTGTGGGGTCCGGGGGCCGCGGAAGCGGCCCCTGGCTGGGGGGTCCCAGGGGGGCCAGCGGCCCCCCTGGCGGGGGTCCGGGGGCAGCGCCCCCGGCCCGATGGTAAAGGGAATATTCCCTGGAATATTCCCTGGCCGACTAGTGGAGGCTCATATGGTAGGTCGGTCAGCAGGCCGACCTAACGACCTTCGCGGGCTATAAAAGCTAAACCCCTTCGCAGCCATCTTACACTTATCTTTCACCCAGTCAGAGTTGTTGTTCCAGCTAGCCTTAAGCTCTTCACCTATCTTCTGTCTAGATCGCCATCTAAGCTTCATTTAGTGGAAGCGCACGGGTGGACAGAGCCATCTTTGTATCAGTTGTTTGGAGTTAAAGAATTTTACTGATTCTCCTCTTATCTGTTGTGTACTCTCTATCTCTTTCTCAGATTCTGTTCGCTGCGCCGTGTAATATTTTACATGGTATCAGAGCCCAGGGGGCTCTAGAGATCGGAGAGCGTGCAAGAGGCAAAGGCTTCAACAGCAAAGAGAAACGATGTCGACTCCGGGAAGCAGTTCTGGCGCATCCGGAAGCGGTGCAGGAGGTGGTGCTGCTGTACCGGCTATTCAAACACTGAGGATTCGTCCACCAACCTTCAGCGAAGGCAAGTTAGATGGTACAAACTACACCTTGTGGAAGTTCAAAATTACAACTATCCTTGATTCTTATGAGCTTCTGGAGACTGTGCTGGGGACTGACACAGAACCACAGCCTATCCCCGACCCATCAAATCCTAGTGTGATGATTCCTCCGAATGCAGATCTTCTACGAGCTTGGAAACGAAGGAATGCAGATGCATTGTGTGCCTTAGTTACAAGCTGTTCTGACAGTGTTTTGACTCTGATTCAGCATACAACCAAAGCGTCAGAGGCTTGGAATGTACTAAGGAGTCAGTATGAAACACGAAACCAAACAAGGATTCAAAACTTGGAGAATCAACTAGCAGCGGAGAAGTTTGCTGAAGGAGAGACGGTTGAAGCATTCATCACTCGGATTAAGAATCTGCGCGACCAGATGGCTGGCGCTGGGATACAAAAGACTAGCGAAGAGCTAGCTCGGAGGTGTCTTCGGATTTGTCCACAAAAGTTTGATGGACTAGTAACTGCCCTTAATACTCAGGTGAGACCTCAAGCTTTGACTTTTGAGGAGTTTTGTGCATTATTAATGGAGGAGGAGTTGAGGCTGAAAGCCCGAGAAGGAAGCAACAATGGAGATGCTGCATTCTCTGCCAATGCAAAAGGCAAAGGTGTTTCCTCCACCAAAAATGATGGTGACAAAAAGAAAAAGGGCGGCAAGAAGAAGTTTCAAGGAGAGTGCTTCTACTGTAAGAAGAAAGGACATGCGATTGCAGATTGTCGTGTCAAGAAGGCAGATGAAAAGAATGGTACCCTTAAAACTAAAGGGAAAGAGACAGCCAATACGGCTGAAGCAGAGTTGGAATTATTCATGGCGACCATTGAGGAAGTGTGCTCCTCGGCGCAAGAAGAATCTACCACTGACTCTTGGGTGTTGGATAGTGGGGCCTCCCGTCACATGACCAACAAGAAAGGTCTATACAGTTCTATGCAGCCTCTACAAGAATCCATCACTGTGACGGTTGGAAATGATGCTAAATGCCCTGCTGCGGGCACAGGTACTATTTCTTTTGTTGCTGCAAATGGTGAAGTCAAAAAGCTTTCAAATGTGTTGTATGTTCCCGAAATCAGGAGAAATCTCTTATCAGTTGCTGCCATAACTGATCTTGGTCATGAAGTGAGGTTCAAGAAGACAGGTGCAGAAATTATTGATAGTGCTGGCACAATTGTTGGCAAAGGAGAAAGAAGGAACAACCTGTATGAGCTAAGTGCTCTTACAGCCACCGCTGGAGTGGGCACAAGTAAGCTTTGGCATGAAAGGTTTGGACACATCGGATTTGCAGTATTGAAGGAGATGCAAAAGCAAGGTATGGTTGCTCACCTACCTACAATAACTGAATTGAAGGAACCATGTGAAGCTTGTATGATGGGCAAGCAACAGAGAAAGGCATTTCCACAAGAAAGCAAGAATAGAGCACATGCTCCTCTAGAGTTGGTGCATGCTGACTTGTGTGGTAAGATGCCTACACAGGCCTTGGGGGGATCTTCTTATTTTATGTTGATTGTCGACGACTACAGTAGGAAGATGTGGGTATACTTCCTTCGTGATAAGGCTCAAGCTTTTGGTAAGTTTAAAGAATGGCTAATACTTGTTGAGAATGAAACAGGGAAAAGTGTGAAGAAATTTAGAACAGATGGTGGTGGTGAGTTCAACTCAAAGGAGTTTGAAGGCTTTTGCAAGAGCAAAGGGATCAAGCGTCAATTGACGACGCCTCACACACCTCAGCAGAATGGTGTTGTGGAACGCAGGAATCGTACCATTGTGGAGATGGCAAGATGCATGCTAAAGGGCAAGGGATTGCCTAACCATTTTTGGGCTGAAGCTGTTAATACTGCAGTCTACATTCTAAATCGGAGCTACACAAAGGCTCTCAAGGGAAAAACACCTCATGAGGCTTACACTGGTAAGAAACCATCTGTTTCACATTTCAGAATTTTTGGATGTGAATGTTATGCACATGTTCCAGATGAGAAGAGAAACAAGTTACAACCAAAAAGCAGAAAATGTATCTTCTTGGGTTATAGTGATGAGCAGAAGGCTTACAAGTTATATGACCAAGAGGCAAAGAAGATCATCGCGAGCCGTGATGTGGTGTTCAAGGAGGAGCCGCATACAGTGGAGGAGGAGAAGGCAAGGTCTTCCACTTTATCATCAAGCGAAGAAGTAGTCCACTATGAACCTGTCCCGAGAGCTATCCCTATCCTTAAGGAGGAGGAAGCATCATCTTCAGATGATGAGGAAAAAGTTCACCAACCTGACATCACCCCACCGGAAAAGCCATTGCCGCGCTGGGTGAAGCAGCTCTATGACCACAATAATCCTATGCCTGCATCTGTTGAGGAGAAGGCAGACGGACCAAGGAGGTCTCAGAGAATAGAGGAGCAAAGGAGGGCTTCTGCTCACATAGTCAACATGGCCTTGATGGTTGAGATTATGAGAGAAGTAAAGGAGCCAACTGACTTAGAAGAAGCACTTGCAGATCCATCATGGAAGGCTGCTATGCAGGCGGAGTATGACAGCATAATGAAGAATGACACTTGGGAGCTAGTGGATCGGCCAGCAAAGCGGAAGATTATTGGCACCAAGTGGATCTGGAAGGTAAAGTACAAGGCTGATGGTACCTTAGAAAAGTACAAAGCTAGACTGGTTGCCCAAGGATTTTCACAAGTTGAAGGGTTTGATTTTCAAGAGTCATTTGCCCCAACTGCCAGAATGACCACTATTCGCACGGTACTTGCAGTGGCTGCCCACAAGAAGTGGCCAGTGTACCAAATGGATGTTAAGTCAGCGTTCTTAAATGGTGACCTCAAGGAGGAGGTGTACGTGGCTCAGCCACCAGGGTTTGAGGCCCCCCATTCTGAGAACAAAGTGTGTAAACTGAAGAAGGCATTGTATGGGCTGAAACAAGCCCCCAGAGCATGGTACCAGCGGATAGATAGGTTCTTTTTAAACCTAAACTTCAAAAGATGTGCCTCAGATGCTAACTTGTATGTTTACAGGGATGGTAAAAAGTCTGTAGTGATTGTCCTATATGTGGACGACCTTCTTATTACAGGTGACTATGAAGATATGATCAACCAAACTCGAAAGGCTTTGAATTTTGAGTTTGAAATGACAGACTTGGGCTTGCTGCACTATTGTTTGGGGATTGAAGTCTGGCAAGAGCCAGGAAAGATCTTCATCTCTCAGAAGAAGTATGCATGGGAGATCTTGAAGGCATTTGGCATGACCGAGTGCAAGGAGATAGCTACACCTATGGAGGTGAATGTAAAGTTATCCGTTGAGGATACATCAGCACTAGCAGACATTGGGAGGTATAGGAGGTTGGTCGGCAGTCTAATCTACTTGTGTAACACCAGACCAGATATCAATTTTGCTGTTGGTGTTTTGAGCAGGTTCTCAAACAAACCTCATGAGAGTCATTGGAAGGCTGGGATGCGGGTGCTCAGATACTTGAAGAAAACTCTTGACTATGGTATCACATACAGTTTCGGAACTTCTCTTGTGGGGAACTGTGACTCAGATTGGGCAAGAGACATTGATTCCAGGAAGTCAGTTTCTGGTTATTGTTTCTCTTTGGGTTCAGGAATTTTTTCTTGGATTAGTAAGAAGCAACCAACAGTGGCATTGTCTTCTACCGAAGCAGAGTACAAGGCAGCTTGTTTTGCTGCATGTGAGGCCGTATGGTTGAGAAGGATTCTATGGCATATGGGAGTGCAGGATGAAGAACCAACTGTGCTGAGATGTGACAATCAGAGTTGCATCGCCATTGCCAAAAATCCAGTGTTTCATGCACGCACCAAACATATAGAGATCCAGTATCACTATGTGCGTGATTTGATGGAGGATGGGATAGTGGAATTGGTCTACTGTCCAACAGAGGAGAATGGAGCAGATATCTTCACCAAAGCACTTACGAAGGATCTGCTTCAAGTTCATCTTCAGAGACTCGGCATTGGGCCGAGGAGATAGTTCACCTATGGGTGGACATTGAGGGGGGGTGTTAGATATGATCAATGCCCCACCCTCATTAGGTACTACCAATGATCCATGGTGCTCAAAGTTGTAAGGCCCCCATTATGAGGAGAAGCCAAGTGTGAGCCCGGACATTGGTGGAGTCCTGACTTGTATATCAGATGAGGTCTATGTGACCGGATGGCAAAAAGGTGACCATTGTGGGTCTAATCTTTGGGTTAGACAGAGTGGTTAAGCTGGTAGCAACTCGAGGCACATTGCATTGAGTTGCGTAGTAAGGGAGTTAAAAGGGGCCCCTATTGTGGGGTCCGGGGGCCGCGGAAGCGGCCCCTGGCAGGGGGGTCCCAGGGGGGCCAGCGGCCCCCCTGGCGGGGGTCCGGGGGCAGCGCCCCCGGCCCGATGGTAAAGGGAATATTCCCTGGAATATTCCCTGGCCGACTAGTGGAGGCTCATATGGTAGGTCGGTCAGCAGGCCGACCTAACGACCTTCGCGGGCTATAAAAGCTAAACCCCTTCGCAGCCATCTTACACTTATCTTTCACCCAGTCAGAGTTGTTGTTCCAGCTAGCCTTAAGCTCTTCACCTATCTTCTGTCTAGATCGCCATCTAAGCTTCATTTAGTGGAAGCGCACGGGTGGACAGAGCCATCTTTGTATCAGTTGTTTGGAGTTAAAGAATTTTACTGATTCTCCTCTTATCTGTTGTGTACTCTCTATCTCTTTCTCAGATTCTGTTCGCTGCGCCGTGTAATATTTTACAATAATCTCCAGCAAGATGAGGGACCAAGACAAATACAACCTGGAAAGGCTGTTATAGAGTAGTTGCCTCATGGCAGTGGAGTAAGCCTTATTGAGGCTGTACGTGTCAATGATGCTGAAAATTCTAATCTATGAGTCGTAACAAGAGGGAAAAAGATTAAAGAGGGTGATAAAGGAACTGTAAAACCTGTCGAGGGAAACCCTAAGCAAGATGCTAGGGAAAAGCGAGTCCTGAATTTGGATATGGAAGGTGGACCTCTAAGGCCTGTTGACGGTAAAGTGGAACTCGAGAAGGTTAAAGAGGTGCCAAGAAAGAAGACAAAAGTAAAAAAAGAGGCACTAAAGCCGGCGGTCCAATGACCAAAGGAAAGAATGGTTCGGCGTGAGAAGAGAACTTTGGCTCACTACTATGACTTTGACCTAGCAAGTTCTCTTTGCGAAGTCAAACCAGATGTGAATCTCTTGCAATTGATCAAACTTTCTCCAGGAGTATGCAAGGAATTCAAGAAAATCCTGCGTATCGCGTATATAGTAGAACCTTTGGGCATAGTTAGAGTGGGAGAAGATTGGTTCGATCATGCTAAAAAGCATTGCCCTAGGGTTTCAGCATATATGGATGGAGTATTAGTGGAGCACGTTATCGTGGACACTGGATCCTCCCTCAATATCATAAGTTCAGACGGTCGAGCGATTCTAGGTCGAGGTGCCTATCGTGTAATAGTGGATGCTTACCTCGAGTCTCCTCAGAGTGAGAGAGCTCCTTTATCCTCCACTGAACTAGAAATAGTAGATGATCCATCTAATAGTGAGATGTCATCGAGCGATGGATCTAAGGAAGGGTCCACTACAGAGGATATTTATCAAATAACCTTGAATGAGCCGATAGAGCCTCATGATCGAATAAGAGATGCGGATGTTATTGAGCTGGACCTTGGTACGCCTAATGATTCGCGGCCAATCAAATTGGGTTCTATGCTCAATTCGAAAGAGAGAGAGAGGACTATGTGTCCTTGATTCAAGAGTTCCGTGACATCTTGGCTTGGAGCTATGACGAACTTAGGGGTATTCCTCCCAGTCTAGCTGTGCATACTATTCATGTAAAGGAAGGTACCCGCCCTCCTGTATGTCAGAAAGTAAGGTGTATTCCTTTTGAATTAAGGGATGGGTTGTTCGAGGAACTACAAAAGTTACGGAAAGCGGGTGATGGGACCTAAAACAGGCCGGCACTGGCTCATGCACTAGCCGGACCTCTATCATGCGCTCAACAACCCCACGGCCTCGCGGCCAGGAGCATGGATGACACATACATCATCTTCCTAAACATCTTGCGTTTGTATCACGTCTCGTAGTCCAAATCTAACCCAATTAACACTCCTCAGAGGGAGTCCCAACACATTGCCAAACAACACGTAGTACAAACATAGGAGGTCCTCCCACGGCTGACTGCCGCTACCTCACTGCGACTCTCTTACACCTTGGGGATTGGCCCCTCGATGCGTCGCTAAACATCTATAATACTTCGCACACATTTCCACTCAAGGTACCAATTGATCGTATCCAGGAATGTACCATTTTCCTCACTTTACTTTCCCCTTAGACCCAATGCCTAGCCTATAGCTTGGGCAACCTTACTCACTCAACGTTGGTCATGTTCCTCTAGAAAGCAATTGCCATGCATCCAGAAAATATTGTCTGATACCTTTAAGCTTCTTTATGATTTATGCAAGTAGTGAATGCCCATGTGCTCAAACAATTAAGAAAATCAGTATTGGTGCACATGTGGAAAACATTTCTTTCAATGATTTCAACTATCGCTCGTATACGGCGTTGCATGAACCTAGCACCGAGAAACCCTCGTGCTACTAGGTTCTTAATTTTTAATTATCAACCAACCTAAATGGTATGCATAAAAACTAGCAAGCTTTTCATCATTTCATTCAGCATTTAAACACCTTTTATACACTCTATTTAAGTTGTGCATTATTGATCGGTTTAGGGTTCATTTTCCATGTTTTTATTGTATGAAAAGCAATAAAAACTCACTAAAACATAAAGGTAGGGCTAAACTGAGGCTAAACCTCATACTTTAGACCCCCCATACATACACAAACATGGTTCTTATTTTTCCTTACTTTTCGGCACTCAAAATCCATTTTCCCCCTATTTTTCCACATTTTTCCTATTTTGAATCTGCCTTTAGAAGAGAGAGAGGGAGGACAGAGAAAGACTGATTTCAAAGATCTTCATAGAGACCACCATTGGAGGAGCGAAGCAGGGCGAAATGATCGGCATCCAGGGGGAATTGAAGGGCAATGATCAATTGCCATGGTTGTTCACAGGCTGCATAATGCCTCCATCCCCAAGAAGCGCATTTTTCGGCGTGATCTGTTGGCGCCTTCTTCTCCTTTCTCTCCACGATTTTTTTTCCCCCTTTCTTGCTAAGTGGCATAAAATGTTGGGCTCCCAAAAGGCATCACCCATTTGACCACTCTAATGTCCACCTCTTCGTATCTTGCCCGTTTTCTTGGCCATTTCCCTGTTCGGACTCCAAATTGAGCTCTGAAAAATCCTAGCCATCCAGCTTGGCATCTCGCATTGGCCGGTAACTCTTGTCAACCCGCACAAAAGTCTGAAAATTTATGAAAAATCAACAAGTGTCGCTCGGGCGCCTTTAAAGCACTTTGACGCTTAAAATCTTCCTAGATCGAGCCGCCGCCTTCGACGTTGAATATTTTTCCCTTGATATTCGTAAATTTTTAGCTATTTTTAAGCACTTCTCGGCACCAAAATTCCGCTCTCATTGGCGACCACGGGATAGGGCGACTCAGCCCGTCGAATCCCAGAATAGATCTGCACAAAACAACCAAAGGAAGCATCAAGCTGATACAAAGTAGATATATACTAAACACAGCACAATGCTCACCCTACCCCCTGACAGAACCAAGGCATGACATCCACAAGGAGTAGGCCTAGCATAATCTGATAAAAGGTCGGAAGCTAGTCACTAACCAACTGCTCCAACACGACCAAACTAAAAAGAACTATCAAAGAGGTTGCCCTAAGTGGTGGTCTGAACTACCTGCCTAACTAAGGACAACACAACTAGGAGCTCCTATTAGGCGAGGACTCCTATAGCCTGATTCAAGAAGTATTTTCTTTCAGCACACTTCTTTTAGGGTTTTTATTTTTCCATACTCGGGCATGTAAATAGGAGGGAGCTGAGCATAGTGACCCAAGGAGAACAGGGCATCGGCCTCAGGTCCTGTCTCGGTACCCAAGAACCTACCAAGCCCTCGCAAGGCGACACTTAATCCTTTTTTTACGCTCACTTTTATTTTCACTCCAACCTTTCTTAATTTCTTCTTTTCCAGCAAGATGCCACCCCTAGGAAGACAAGGCATTGGCCCCGAGTCTGACTCGTCCCCAAGAACCTACCAGGCCTTCGCAAGGCGATGATCAACTGCGTATACATTTTCATTTCATTTATTTTCTATTTTTATAGGGGTTAGAACCCCTTTTTACACACCTTTGTATTTATATTTATTATCTTGTCAGATATTCAGGTTTTTTCCCCTTTATCATCTTTATTTTCCTTCTGCAGGCTTCTCTAACGACCTCACAACTAACAAGAGCTCCTAGACCGGCTGCTTAGTAGGCTAGCAGAATAGAGTCACTAGGACTCCCTACTAAAACAGGTCTTCTGATGCTTGACAATGTCTTTACAGGAGGCAACAACTACTCAGACCTCCCTCAAGCATACTGAACCTAAACCTGGGACTTCATGCCTTGGACGTCGGTCCCCAACAAGAAACGAAAAACCCCTTAACAAGCACACAAACACATACATCATAAAAACCACAGTACTCATAAAGGAGAAATATCACCTGGAGAGGGCCACAAGAAGCTTCCACGCAACAAAAGGCTCCTTCCAAGCTCTTCTTCCGAACCTGTCTAGCACAAAACTAAAACAAGAAACCATTAACATCACCTGCACTAAACAGACAACTGGCCCTCTTGGCGTAATGAGATAAAGCACTTCACTACCAAACTGAATCGACCCTCTTGGCCTAACGAAATAAAGCATTCAAAACCTCGCAACACTGGCCCTCTTGGCCTAACGAGATCAAACAGAATACCACCTACACATCCCTCCTTGGAAGAATCCAAATATACAATAATAAGCTCCTTTCCAAGGAGAAAAAACAGGCTCGTAGCCCTAAACTAAATGCATGAGGTTATGACCCATCCCTCCTGCATAGATAGCAAGAAGCGTACGCATAACATGTTGTCTAATCAACCTATGGGTCCCAGATAATAACAGTAGATTGGTCTCGGCTACTCTTTGCATCACCCATATCAACCATCGTCTGCCATATATTGCATGTTCTGATAACATTCCCCACAAGCGACCGGGTCCTGTTTCATCGTTGATAACAATATCCAGACTAGGACCACAATTAAAGAAGAGGTCTTACTCATAAGCAAGATTTGCTAATGAATCCGCAAACAGATTCCACTAACGTGGAATCAGCTGAACAGACACTCTCTCAAACTCCTCTAGTAGGGTCATCGCAGTTCGATGATACATACAAAGAATGGGATTCCGCACTATGTATGTCCCATCTAGCTGATTCAGGATCAACTGGGAATCCCCTTTTACTAACAACCGACGAATACCACCTTATTTGGCAATATACAGTCCCATAATCAAGGCTTTATACTCTGCCATATTGTTAGTGAATCCTACCCCGAGATAAGCAGCTAACTTCATCGCAACTCTACGTCGGGGATCTCGGATTACTACTCCAACACTCCCTTTTTTATTAGGGCCCCTGGACACTCCGTCAAAATATAATGTATACGTCCACAATGGGTTTACACAGCTGGCCATCACAAACTCCTCTATTCGTAATTATGATAATCAAAGTTTAGCATGTTAAGAGGATGAACTAACGGCTCCATCCCACCTTCTTCATTGAACTCAACAGGGATACTTGTCAACAGTCGTAAGCAATGATGGCAGAAGACTTTAATCACCCACACAAAGGTTCCGTCTTCTTGCTCAATCACTTTATACCCTTTGCTCCACCAGATGACTTTCCCCTGATGGTATCTTTGCTCCAGATATGGGTGCTCCAAATAAGGGATTAACCGACCCATCCACCGGCTTTTAAGCTCTTTTCCGCAGGTCTCAAGTCATCCCTAGCATGAACTTGCAATGCATTTCTCTATATATTAGCATACTTAGAAATAATAAGATTTAATCTTATTAAGATTAACCTTATTCTTAAACTCTACTCCCTGTAGATCAGCTAATAGGGCCGTAGACCTATTTTTCCCTAACCTGACAATCTTGTAGGGCCCATCCCATTTAGGTTCCAATTTCCCTGGGAACAGCTCCCTACATGCATCGTAATACAAAACCAGTTGTCCTTTCTTAAAGGTATACTTCTTCGCTTTCAGGTCATGCAACTGTTTCGTGCGATGTTTAGCCACCTCTTGGTGTAATAGGCTTTGCAGCTTAATTTTATCGAGGTGCGCTAAAGTCGTGAAACGTTCTAATAGGGCGTCCTCATTACCCAAAGAATGGTTTATTGCAAATCTAATGATCGGCAACTCAATTTCTAAGGGTAAAACGCACTCTTCACCACAAACTAGTTTGAACGGCGTGTGGCCAGTGGCGCGCTTGAACGTGGTATTATATGCCCATACTGCCACATACAACTTGTTGTCCCAGTCTCGTTTCTTTTCAGAGACTATTTTGGACAAGATACCCAGAAGCTGTTTATTAGTACTTTCAACTTGTCCATTTGCTTTCGGATTATAAGGAGTTTTTTTCTTGTGCTTGATTTTCCAAGTCTCAGTCAAGCTTTTGATCACCTTATTCAGGAAATGGGTTCCACAGTCTGACACCAAATCTTTCGGGGGACCAAAACAAAAGGAAACTAGCAGTTTCTTTAGCATCATCTTTCCTTGTTGCACGTGCTTCTGACCACTTTGTGAAGTAGTCAGTTGCTACAATAATATACCTCTTTTGCGCAGTCGACGACGGAGTAATAGGACCCAAAAAGTCTATTCCCCACTTCTCAAATGGAAGTATCGCCTTAATAGGGGTGAGTGGTATTTTCCTATTCTCTCGACTATCATGTCATTGACAAATATCACATCTCTTAACATATGCAAACGCATCCTGGAAGATGGCAAGCCACCAATAACCTGCTCTTAAAGCCTTTTGTGATGTAAGCCATCCAGCAAAATGACCTCCGCAAGCGGAATCGTGGCACTCTTCCAAAATGAATGGCACCTCGTTAGGCATCACACATCGGTGATAGATGTCATCAACCCCTTGCCGATATAATGTACCTGCGATCAAAGCAAACTTTAATGCCTGCTGCTTAATTTTCCTTCTCTCAGCTTTAGATAGTTCGGATCCAGCCTCTCCTATCGATAAATAATGCGTTTTTGCAGCATAGCAGGAGGGAATATATGATGTATCTATCTTAAATAACGACTCCATATCACTACCTTCAGCCACAGATTCTTTCGGCTCCCCAAAGTCCACAAGTCATTCCACAATACCCTGTAACCTTGGTGGATTACTCTTGATCTCATAATCAAACTCCTGCAAAGTGATTAACCACTTCGCTAGACGATCAGGCGGCTGTAGCTTATTCATCAATAATCAAAGCCCCTCCGCCTTCATATAAAGCATAACTTTCTCATAGAGGATATAGTGCCGGAATTTCTTAGTCCCAAAGACCATCGCAAGACACAACTTCTCCATGTAGGTGTAATTGATCTCTAAAATGCCCAATTTTCGACTAGTAAAGGCTATCGGATGATACCAATTTTCCCCCCAGATTTGGGCTAAACAACAGCTAATACTATGCATGGTGACTGCTAAAAATATATAGAACATCTCACCTCTTTTAGGTGCTTTTAAAACGAGAGCTTTTACTAGCTCCTGTTTCACATCCTCGAAAGCTACCTTACAAGGGTCACTCCATTCAAATGAACAGCTAAAGGATAATAGATTTGTAAGCGGCAACATTCTTTCTGCCAAGGCGTTTATGAATCTACAGTAATAACCAACCGAAGATAGGAAGCTATGAACTTTCGGAGTGCGTGGTGGACCCATGGAAACTATGACTTTGACCTTCTCAGGATCTGTCGCAATTCCTACCGAACTGACCACATGGCCCAGCAAGAGCCCATAAGATACGCCAAAAACTCACTTCCGTGGGTTAAGAGCGATACAAAATTGTCTGCAACGCTCAAAGCACTTTCTTAAAATGATCAACTGCCTTTCTCTCACGGTGGCGGCCCTTAAGTCATCAATAAACACCTTCAACTCTTCAGGGGATATGTCACTGAATATCTTATCTGCTGTTCGTTGCCACGAACCAGGCGCATTGCATAAACCAAAGGCCATCACATGGTACACAAAAGTACCAAAGACAGTAATAAAAGTTGTTTTCAACTTGTCCTCTTCTACAATTGCCATCTGGTTATATCGTGCAAAGCAATCTATAAACAAATATATCTCCCTACCCACTAATTGATCCAAAATCTGGTCAATGAATGGCAACGGGTAGTAATCCTTAACCGTCTACTTATTCAGCTCCCTAAAATCCACACATAATCAGATTTGATTATTTTTCTTCTTTCTGATCACAACTGGTGAGGTACAATGTTCATTTTACGGTGTGAAGTTGAAAACTGTATGGTATTAGATGCTCTCACACACGGAGAGGGAGGGAAAGGATTAGTCAAAGGGTTTGGCTGGCACTCACAGGCAGGTAGAGAGAGAGGGAAGGGTGAAAGTGTGTGGGCAAGCAAGTTAACATACAGCTAGGCAAAGCTACAAAACTAACAGCTTACACTCCACCCAAAAAACAACAAAAAGGGAGGGAGGGAAAGAAGGAAGGGAAGGAAGGGAAGGAAGGAAGAAAAGAAAAGAAAGAAAAGAAAAGAAAGAAAGAAAGAAAGAAAGAAAGAAAAAAAAAAAAAAAAAAAAAAAAAAAAAAAAAAAAAAAAAAAAAAAAAATTTTTTTTTTTTTTTTTTTTTTTTTTTTTTTTAGGTTTGCTATCTATCTTAAAAATGCATTGAAATCCAC